>NW_026068152.1:780456-819841 GCF_014885135.2 Alexandromys fortis
GAGGAGTGGGGGAGGGGGAGAGGAGAGGGAGGAGGGGGTAAAAGGGAGACGGGGAGGGAAATGGGAGGCGGGGAGGAGGCGGAAATCTTTTTTTTCAATAAAAAATTATAAAAAAAGAGAAATTGTTTTATGATCTTAAGTGTACTAACTTTGTGACCTCTTTAACATTTTCTCATAATGATGTATTTTCTGATTTTTTAAAAGATGGATCAGATTTGAATTAGAATAACATTACCATAGAAATGATACTTCACTAAGAAGCATCTAATGTGATGCTATGGCTAGTTTTCTGCTTAGTGATAAACCGATAAAGCTTTAGACATCCTCTAGGTAACAGCCCTATACCTTTCAGTTGTTGAGGCCACAGAAGTCTCTTATAAGTATTTTCAATCACGCAGGTGGTATCTCATGGTTTTGTTATTTATCTATGGAAATTTAATTGGGTCTGACAAAGAATGTTTATGAGCAACACAGAAGAAATTATTTTGTCAAACTTTCAGATGACTCTTTACCTTCATTTTCCCATTTTTCCTGTTTATTCGACATAGATTCTTTTCTCTTACAATCTATCCTGATTATAGTCCCCCCTCCTCCTTTCAGTTCTTCCCTACCTCCCCTCTCCTCCAGACCTACTCCCTTTCTGTCTTTCATGAGAAAACAAGCTTCCAAGATATAGCAAACAAACAACAAAATAAAATAATAAGATGAAGCAAAAACTATCATATCCAAGTTGGCATGGCAATCCAACAGGAGGAAAATAGTTCCAACAGCAGGCACAAGAATTAAAGACCTACTTGTTTTCATAGTGAGATGTTCCATAAAAATACTAAGCTAATAGCTATAAAATATACGCAGAAGACCTGGTGCAGAACCATGTCAGCCTTGTGCTTGCTGCTTCAGTCTCTTTGAGATCATATGGGTCCTGATTGGTTTAAAGTCTATTTGTCAAATACTAAAATGGCAATAACATCTTGCTTCTTAAGTCCATTTGCTTGGAATATCTTTTTCCAATCCTTTACCCTGAGATGATGTCTTTCACTGATGTTGAAGAATTTTTCCTCAGATGCAGCAGAAATATGGATCCTGTTTTCACATCTATCTTGTTATCCTATCTAATTTTATTGGGGAATAAAGACCATTGATATTGAGAGATATCAATGACCAATGTTTACTGCCTTCTGTTATTTTGTTGTTGGTGGTTGTGGTGTTTATGAGTGTGTGTGTGTGTGTGTGTGCCTGTAGGGTTGGATTTGTAGATGTATATTGTTTAAATTTCACTCAATCATGAACTATCTTATTTTCCTAATGTACATTGCTAGAAACTTTTACTGGATATAGTCACCTGAGCTGTCATCTTTGGCCTTTTAGAGTCTCTAGGACTTTTGTTCAGGCCCTTCTGGCTTTTAAAGTCTCCATTGAGAAGCCAGGTGTAATTCTAATAGGTCTACTTTTACATATTACATGGTCTTTTCCCCTTGCAGCTTTTAATATTGTTTCCTTGGTCTGTATGCTTAGTGTTTTGATTATTGTGCAGTAAGTAAGGGCACTTCCTTTTCTGGTACAATCTATTTGTTGTTCTGTATGCTTCTTACATCTTTATAAGCATCTCTTTCTTCAGGTTAAGACAATTTTCTTCTATGATTTTATTGAAAATATTTTCTGGGTCTTTAAACTGGTATTTTTTCCTTCCTCTATTTCTATTATTGTTATGTTTGGTCTTTCCATAGTGTCCCAGATACCCTGGAGGTTTGTGTTAGGAATTTTTTTAGATTAAACATTTTTGACCACTGTATTCATTTATTCTATTGTATCTTCAACACCTAAGATTCTCTCTTCCATCTGTTGTATTTTGTTGCTTGCCTCAGTAGTTTCTGTTCAAATTTGTAGATTTTCCATTTTCAGAATTTTTTCAGTTAGCGTTTTCTTTATCGCTTCTATTTCTGTTTTCAGGTCTTGAACAGTTTAATTTCTTCCCTTCAACTGTTTGTGCTTTCTTTAAAGGATTTATTCATTTCCTCCAAATGATTGTGCTTTCCTGGCTTTCTTTGATGAATCTATTAATGTTCTCTTTAAGGACTTCTTTCAATTTCATATAGTCGACTTAAAAGTCTTTTTCTTGTGCTTCAGCTTTGTTGGACTATTCAGCTCCTGCTGCACTAGGATACATGGCTGCTGTTGGAGACATTTTGCCCTGGATGTTGCTGGTTTTGTTTTTATGCTGGTGTCTCGGCATGGGTTTGGGGTGATTATATTTCTAGGTGCTCATTTCTGGATTTGCCTTTATTGGGTGGGTCTTTTTTTCTGGTCGTCTGTTTCCTCTCTGGATTTTCGGCAAGTGGGATGGCTGTGTGTTGCCTGTTTTCCTGGCCTGCTTAGCTGGTGTATTCACAGGGAGTACTGCTGGTGTTGGAGGCTGGGATACTGTGATGAGTTGGGGGAAGAAAGGTTGGAGGAGATGGGTCTTTGTGATCCACTGGGAATGGTGTCAGAGAGGAAAGGGAGACTGCAGCAGGTTTCCTTCTAAGGAGCTGGGTATGAGACTGGGGGATTTGATCTCATGAGCAGTAGGAGAGCTGTGGATCTGTCTTCAACCTACGTGTTCCCGTGGAAGGAGGAGGCCCTCAGGTTAGCAAGGGTATCTTTTAGTGTTGGAGTCTGGGACAAAACAACAAATTGGGGGAGGAAGATAGGAAGAGGGAATATTTATGGGATCCACAGAAGAGTGGGGGTTGGGAGGGCTGTTGGTGTGTTCTGTTGCAGAGCTGGGGGACTGGGTCTTGTAGACAGAGAAAGAAGAGAAGATCTGAGGGTAGCCTATCTGGTTTTCTTGTAGATGTGGCCTGTCGTTGAGCAAGGGCTGTCTGCTGTAGTTGAAGGCTGGGATAAAGTGACCAAGCTGGGGAGGTCAGGAGGGAATAGTCTGTGGGATGCACAGGAGATGTAGGCAGAGGGAAACAAAGGCTGCAGCTGATGTTCTGTTGCAGCACTAGGGATGAGACTAGAGAACTTGGTTTAGAGGGAAATGGTGAGGGCAGTTAGCTCACCTATTTCCCTTTTCTGCTTAGCTGTTGTGTTCCCAGGGAATGAGAGTCTTCCTTTTTCTTTTGGTCCAAATCAGCTCCTAAATGCTTTTTTTTAAAATTGTATTCTCTCTCTCTCTCTCTCTCTCTCTCTCTCTCTCTCTCTCTCTCTCTCTCTCTCTCTCTCTCTCTCTGTGTTTGTGTGTGCAATGTGCATGTGTGTAAATTATCTATCATCTATTTGTCTGTCTATCTTATATCTGTCCATCTCTTCTATATTATGCTGCAACAGAATGTCTCTCAAATTCTCATGTGCATGTCATGGCCTGTGTATTATGCTCTGCATTTCTGAAAATACTAGGTTATTCTTACATTGCAGTTTAATAGATCAGGGTGTCAGGGTATAACAGATTATGGTGGTGACCCATCTATTTTTCTCGACTTTTGACTTTCTATAATTTCCTATCTATTTGAAGTACATTTTTGTTGGGGGAAGGAATTGATGTTGAAAAGGCTGAAAGTATATAAACACATGTGTGCTACATAAGTATTCTATATTGTGAGATGAATCTGTGATGATTTTTTAGATCCTCATAGAGGAACAGTAGACTTCAATGCAAATAAAATGTATTGACATGGGAACCAAAGTTACAACTCAGGTTTCAATAGGTGTATGTTTGTTTTGGATGCAGTACAAACCTGAAGTGTCCAAGCAATAATGCTCCTTGAACCATCCTTAAACTTATATCTGAAAGGAAATTTGTACATGCACATTTCATTTTCCTTTTTCTTTCAGTTGCTATGAAATTTTCTAGACTTCCACAACAATATTGAGTTTCCCTTATCATCTTGTTTTTTTTTTTATTCCTTTTATCACCTTTTGCTTTTTTTAAAAAAAAAAGCATCATCATTTGCTTTTTAAACGAGTGTTTCCCGGGGGGCCACTTGATCTTTTTTCCTCAGGATATGCTTCTGCAAAATTCAAACTAAGAACTTTGCTAGAGATAGTTTTCTTATTTTATCAGCCTTGTTAATTAGGAGATACAATCTTTACCTTAAATACTAGTGCATTTGACTTGATTTGATAAATCATGTTAATTGATGATTCACAAGTTTTATTTTAATATGACTGAAGATAAGTCACCATACGAAGAAGCATAAGAGATCTCTAAATTGAGTTTATTAGTTGTAGCAATTTCAAACAGTGGCTTCCAGTATTGCTATATTTTAATTAGCTTCAGAGTTTACTTCATGCAGAATTGTTTGTGAAGATGTTTAAGTGCAAAGGAATGATTAATTTCACATGTCTAAACTCTGTGTGCTTTGTGCCAACAAGGGACTCATGAATTGAGCACATTGCACATATTTATTAGAAAAATAAAATGCTAAATGTGCCTTTAAGGGTAACCCTTGGCTAACTGGAGTATCACACACAAAGGTGACTTTTGTATTAAAATTTCCATTTGAGTCCAAGTTTAGTACTCAGTTGTCACTAACGTCACTAACAGTACAACTGTATGGCATCTTCTTTGAACAGCTTCTTTGGACTAATGGGAGTTCCATAATTAAACATTAGCATTCTGCAGAGGCTGCTCTCACTTTGCCTGCATCTGGAGCTCCTTGAAACCTAATCTTGTGTTTGGGGTTGAAAGCGGTAGATTACCATGTTTTGAATGGACAACCACACTTTTTTTTTTTTTAACTAAGGGTGGCATGTAAAGGTCAGTGCTCGGGTTCTCATTTTGACTATCAAGACTGATATAGTAAAATTTTGTGTATACAAGCCTTTAGACTATCTTTGTTACTCAAAAGTTCTAATACTAAGACTGTTTTTTATTATACTTCTCCAGTTTTTAAGGAGTATTCTTACGTTATGTAAAGTGCTTTTATATTTTAAATGAACAATTTAAATTAATTGAATTGTGACGTTTATAAGGGATATGTGTTTGTCTGGTTTCTATAACAAAATACCACAAACTGTATAACTTATAACCAACAGCTGTAAGATACAATATTGAAGCACTGGCAAATTCTAAATCTGTTGGGGCCCTTTTTCTGGCTCCAAAGCAGTACCTTCTTACTGCAGCCTCACACATTTGAAGGGGCAAGAGAGCTCTCTGGGGCTACTTTTACAAAGGCATCAATCTCACCCATGGAGCTCTGACCTTATGACCTTTCAAGGGTCACTACCTCCTAATACAATAACTTCTGTTGTTAAGATTTGAACATATGAATGGGGGAGTGATGTCACACTCAGACCACAGTAAAACGAATGGTGGATTTGAAGAAGTGTCTATCCTCCACATAACCCTGGAAATTCAGCCTTGGAACAGCAAGATTAATCATATCAGATTCAAAGTCAAGGGCCATTTAGGCTTCTTTTCTGGTTATTATATATCTAATTTTATAAACAGCATATTTACAATCTCTAGAGAGTTTATTAAGAAAAGAGTATCACTCTTTTCTTCTAGCTCTCAACAGGATGAAGTAAGGGGCAATTATTTGGGTTGGGAAGACTTGCCTTAAAGCTTTAGCAAGATAGTCTTTTATGTACTTAAGTTGTGTGTTACATATCAATTTCTTCAATATTTCAAAAAAATTAATTCCAACAATAAGAAACTATCTCATTATGTATTCTGATTTGGAGTGTCTTGGAAAAATATTTCTCAAGCTAGCTTTTTAGTGACCTCATGATCAACCTCAAACCTTGATTAATTTGCCAGAAGCTGTGTTATATTACAAATTCATATGTGGATGGACAAGGTTGCTAATCCCTTGATTTTTGCCTCATGTGAAGCCTGCTGTTGCTGCTATTCGTTGAGTGATTGTGTTAACACCCTACCAGGCATACATCCCCTCGGTCTCCTTTTTCATCAGTTTAGATTTTTTGGTTGAAAGGAACAGCTTTCAAAAGACTATTCAGAGTCTCCCTGTTTCTTGTGTTCTTAGGCTGGCTCGCTGTTAAGCTTTTCATAAAAGCACACAATTTTCAGAAAGCCCATAAAGGAGCTTCTTCCTGGTTCATGTGCAGGCATTCCTTACATCACCAACTCCAGGATTTGATGACTATTGTGTGAATTGAAATGAGAGGCATGTCTTTCTTTCATTGATTTTTAGGACACATTCAACAGAGGCCAATTACCTAAGGAGAATGGCTGTCCAATTGGCTTGTTACCTAGGGCGAATGCTTAAATTTATTTGGAATCCCAGTATATGGAATACTATTTCCCACTATATTGCAAACAGCACTCTCTGTGCAGCCAATAATATTGCTAAATAAGAGTTACAGAATTTCCACTTTTTATATCTTTATGATATACAAATCTAATGCATGGCTTATGTGAGAATTATGATTTCAACTTTCTTCACTGTGAAACTACAGCATAGAAATTTAGAAATTTGATATACAGTTAAGTAATGGGTCTGGGGCTTTCCCTATTGTTCTATATAGATGAATGAACAAAGATTAAGGAAGGTTCTTTAGGGCACATTATTAAAAGATCAACTTATTGAACACACAGTTGGAGATTAATAGCTACTTCCTGAAATCACAGAATTTACTTTTAGCTTTTTCTTAATATTACTAAATAAACCATTTTTTAACCTATCTTACCCCTATATCTGTTATCAGACACATTTGGAAGAATACCTATTTGTTTTAAATTACTTTTAAAACACTCAACAAAAAATTCCATGAACAACACATAAGACATAGTTCTGCTCTTTCTTATACCACAGACCCCGCCCCCAGCCCTCCTTGTAGGTCACTGTGGCCTCCAATAATGAGAAGCTATTGATTGGCTATGGTACAAAGAATAGAAGCAGCAAAGTAGTGCTGAATAGAATTGAGAGGAGGTGATTGAAGGAAAGCTGTCTCTTTCTAGAATGCCGGTAATAAACAATATGGTCACTGTTTTTGAAAGAGTTCAGATAAAATAAGAGAAGAGCATGATCTGGGGCAGTGACCCTCTGTGAATGCCAAGAAATGTTTCCAAAGATGATGAATTACCATGATTTTATAAAATACTACGGACTTGTCAGAATTTGATCATTTTACTGCTCTAAAAATCAAAGTAACTACTACCACAACAAATTGCCTTTTTTTTTTCCGTGTGTAAGGATGTGCTCAGCAATATGAACAGGTGCAATGAAGACAAGGCCTTTAGATAGCTTCTTTCTTTATAGTGGCCAAACAGATGTATTTCCTAACCAAGATTTTGTTTTTCCATGCTATTCCAATCATATGCAGCTCTGATTAATAACAGGGATAGTTCCACTCATAACACTTTCATGGAACCTCGTCAGTAATATGATAAGGACACAGTTCTGCTGAGGAAAAGCAAGTCAATAGCTTTGGATGCTTTATTTCATAGTATGGCCAATATTCTTTCAAAATATAAAGAGAAGAAATTAAAAAAAAACCAAAATCCAGAAACAGAAATGATTAATGAAACAAGAAATAAAGCAAAGAGGGAAGAGTTAAACACTGCAGACTGTTTACTTTTTAAAAGGCAAGGCGGTTGATGGGAAGGATTTTAGAACATGATTAACAGCTTAGAGATGGCAGAGAAGTACCTTTATTTACATTTTCCTATGTTATGGGACTAAGAGAATGTTTTCTGAAATTAAATAGCAATTAAATAGTGAAAAGAAAAGGAAAAAAAGCTCAAAGCTAATCTTTTCCCATGTGTCACATGAAATAAATGAGGGCTTTTATGTTACCAGACATGTCAACACATTTTTTCCCGTTGGTAAATTTTTGTTAGGTAAATTAAATGTTCTGAGTGGGTACAATTTCAGGGCAAAACTTACCAAGGCCATTAATCTTCATGCTTCAAGGTGGTCAATTTGTTGTTGAAGTGGTTAAACTGGAACATTTCCCCAGTGGATTCATGCCTTTCCAGAAACATTTCTTCTCTCTTTGGAAATAGCAACAGTGGGACATTGCCACATTTTCTTTATCCCTTGTTTACTGGCTAGAATTAAACATTCATTGGATTATTTGTTTATTGCTCTTATCAATGACACTGTTAGCCCTGCTAAGTTGTGAATTACATCTCTGAAGTTCAATCTTGACTCCTCAGAACACAGCCACTTATTCACTGAGTGTGTTAGCTTGTGACCACTGCATGTCTTGGCACAAGATGGGCGTTACGTTTTGCTCCAGTAAAATTTAGCTAGTTTCTTCTTTATCACCTCTTGTGCACATCTGTTCAAAATATCTTGAAGTCTTTTAGTAGGAGGTATAAAGAGTACTTAACAACTACAGAAGTGCATCTTGGAATTAATGAAGTATGGTGAGAGAGCTGTCATCACACCTCTTACAATCATATTTTCACCTGTCTTGTGTGTCGGCAACCAGAGGATCCTAGGCAGTGTTCTCCCATAAAGAAAATTCCATGGCATCAAATTTGCTTTGGAAAATCTGTTTTGCACCTTTAAAAATATTTTAAGAGAAGACACACATCAGCATTGGTTCATTCACCTATAATTCTTTTTCAGTGGGCCAGGTTCAACAAAAGGGTAAGAGGGAGATGCTTTTTGTTCTTTGAATTTCAGTGACTAAACAACCATTTCTATTGTCTGCTTTAGAGTTTTAACAAACATTGTAGCTACAGCCGTAATTACTAGATTTCATTTTTGTTCTGCTAAATCATTTTTTATTGAAGAATGCCAAGCACAGGGAAGATAACATAAAACATTGAATTTAAATAAAATAATTCCAGAATTCAGTAGACAAAAGTAAAAAAAAAACATTAATAATGGAAAAATAAGGCAACTGATTTCTCCCTTGGTATTTGCATTTTGCCACTCACATTTTAATTCTCAAGTTGTGCCAGTTATTATTGTTTTGCATGTGTTAATATGAGAGCTACTTGATTTCCCAATGAAAGATTTTAATGATCCACTTTTATTCTGTTTCATTACAAGGAAAATTAAGAACATTTTGTCATGCATGCTCACCCTTGTAATTTCCTCCTCTGCTTTTTACTTCCAATTGCCAAAAATAATTTGTGGGGTTTTCTAATCTGACATCAACTAGAATGGAACTGGACCATGTTTGCAAGGATAGTGGCTTAGTTTTTCTTTTTCCTTTGAAGACTACCCCAATATTTTCTGTGAAGTTATTAATAGCATGAAACTTCTTTTTTATCCCATCACAACCCCTTCCCTAAGCACTTCTGTATAGTTTATGGGCTACATGGTACCTGTTAAGGATCACTTATTAATTATTTACAATATGTCAAATATTGCATAAATACACCACACAACTCTGTTTCATTTGATAGACAGGTGATCTTATGAAGTAGATATCTTTACTATGTATAAAGATGAACTAAGCGAATAAGACAACTTTATCATTAAAGTCCTGGCCTTATAAGCACAAGGACCTGAGCTCCAGACCTAGAACTCTCATGCAGAAAGCTATAAATGGTAGTAAGCACATGTACTCACTGCACTGGGAGGCAGAGCCTGAGAGATTCTTGAAGGCGTAAGTCACAAACAATGTCACACCAGTTTGGAATTATGATTAATAGGGTGGTATTTATTTAAAGGGGAAAAAACTTACAGATCACCGTCCCAGCTGCGCAACCAGGAAGGGAGTCTAGTTGCAAGACGTGGAGCAGGAAGAGAGAGAGCCAGAGAAGGGAAGTAGCCGCTTTATTTATTTATTTTTTATTTTATTTTATTTTATTATTATTATTATTTTTTTTTTTTTGGTTTTTCGAGACAGGGTTTCTCTGTGGCTTTGGAGCCTGTCCTGGAACTAGCTCTGTAGACCAGGCTGGTCTCGAACTCACAGAGATCCGCCTGCCTATGCCTCCCGAGTGCTGGGATTAAAGGCGTGCGCCACCATCGCCCGGCATGTAGCTGCTTTTTTAAAGGGAGAGAGACCATGCCCCAATGGGCTCTTGAATATGGGGTCAGAAGTAATCACTACTGATTACTGGCTCTTTTGGAGGGATACCTTGTTCAGCCTAGATATAGGGGCCTTGGTTCTGCCTCAAAGAGATATGCTAGACTTTGTTGACTCCCCATGGGAAGACTTACCCTCTCTGAGGAGTGGATGAGGGGGTGGGTGGGGGAAAAGGTGGAGGGGGCAGGAGGAGGTAAGGGAATGGGAACTGAGATTGGCGTGTAAAATGAAAAAAATATTGCTTTTTAAAAATAAATTAATGAATTAAAAATCAAGATTTCTTTGGAACAACATATGATGATGATCTCTCTGGCCTTCACATGCACGAGCAGACCCGTACATGCACTTCCTCATATACATACCCTACCCCCACACAAATAAACAGAAGTACAGGACTCACGCCTTCTCCACAAATATACACACGAACACTTAGTGGTAGGAAGGTACAATGATTTGTTCAAGATAACAACCAATAAATAATGGGGCCAATTCAGATCAGTTGTCAATCTTTTCCTCTCTAACCAGTTGGTAACATTACATGCATGACTGAGAATAATGCAAGGGAATATATTTTAGGAGCAGATCCACAAGCGAATCTTATAAATAGACATTTTAGATAGGAGTACTAGTCACATCTCTCCTAGCTGTGTGCTGAGAAGGGTGGGATTCATCTGTATAAACATATGGATTCAACCTCTGACTTGACATTCTTAAGTAATTCAGCCAAGAAACTCCCTCCATAGCTTTATAATAGTGTGTTCACCAACCACTGTGAGAAGAATCAGGCACAATACGGCTCTTATTGATTAAATGCTCTATACAAAATGAGATGTGCTTCAAAATGTGGAGTGCTAATGTTTACATTTGGATATCTAAAATGGGTGTCTGAGGTCACAAATGCCTACTGCAGAGCCCTATGAGAGACTGTTATTGGTTCTGCACGTCTGAAATTGGAAAATGATTATGCGTTATATGGTCATAGGTTCATTAGTGAGAGCAGTTATATGGTGTCAGGTAGCAAGAATAGAAGCAAAAGGCAATAATGGAAACTTACCTTAGAGAATACATAAAATAAATGGGAGGTATTGATTAATTTTTATAAAACACATTCATGTTAGAGTATTAAGACATCAGGAAGGATTAAAACAGGGTTCAAGCTTAAGGACAGAGAGCAGAAAATAGCTCTTGTCTTCAGATAAGTTGCCATGATGGGAAGACCTGAGAAAGGATAATTATCTTTGAGAAGAGCAAAGAAACTAGATAGGAGTAAAGTACTGTTTACTTTTCCTCAAGTGAAGGAGGGAAAATACTCTAATTTACTTAGTGTGTGTGCTCGATTGTCTTGATGGCCCTGCAGATGAGTAGAGAGGCACCGTAACATACTAAGGAAGACTCTCTAGGCAGGATGAAAGAAGGAATGTATGCTCTAGAGGCACCTCAGTCCCAATTGTAGTTCTCACATTTGCTAGTTGTGTGGCCTTGGGAAAATTACATGTTACCTCACTTTCTTAATTAAAGAATGGGAATAGCAGTGGTATTTAACTCATAAGGCTATTATGAAAATTAAAATTATGCACATTAATTATTTAATCCAGGTTCAAGTATAGTAAGAACTTAAGAGGAACTATTTCTATTTTGTGTGTTTAGTGTGATGTTATCTATGTGCCTACATCATTGTTGGCCACCGTAGTGTATTATGATGATGATTATTTGAACCTCTATTTGGACAGTATGTTACAGTCAAGTGTACTTTTATGACATTTTTTGGTGGGATGGCATATTGATTAATGAGTTTTGTTTGCCAAGAGTGTGAGAAGAGAGATGATGGCAAAGGGATTTGTCTGTTAATGTAGTGCTTTCAGGACAGAAAACCCTGTGGTTATTTCAGGGTTGCTTTTTTTCTCAATACCTTCTCCTAGCAAACAATCCCAAACCTCAATCTTTCTTTGAAACCTGCTAACCAACCAAAGACTAGGCTCTATTTTCCTTGCCTAGTAAGTGCTACTTGTAAGAAGGATATCTGGGAAATAGGTAGGGATATAGAAAGGCAGGCTATGTTGAGCCTCAAATGCTGGCAGAGATCCAGGATGGTGTTGATGACTTCAGCACTGGAGGAAAAAAATCCAGTTTCTCTCACTGTTTGATGGCTTTTTGGATGGTTTCAAAATAAAACCCAATCTGTCATGTAACTAACTGAATTCCTTTTAACTGCTTAATTCTACTCTTTCTATTTTCTGTGCAAACCAAATTCCTTTTATTAAGTTTAATGTTCATTCCAGATGTTAGTTTCCTCTGGAGTGCAGGACGAATCCAAAAATGTGAGCACAAAATATCAGTCTGATGCATGTGCTAATGAGTAAGCTCAGGAACCTTGGTGTGCCTTCTATTTACCAAGTGTAGTATTAAACATGTGTGTTAAGACATATACAGAGTTGCTCAAACCAACTTAATGAGATGCTAAAATTTGGGGTTAACTGTTTCATTTTATGGATGGAGATACTGACATTCAAAGTTCATAGGTCCAAAGCTGACTTAGTCTGATGAATGCATTGTATTTTACTTGAATCTAAAGCTAGCATGTTGTTAAGTTGGAAATATCTGCAGCCTTGGGTGAGAGATGGCTACAGACAGGGCCAGAGTGCTTGCGAGTGGTTTCAAAGATTCAAATGATCTTATTTGTACCCCAGTTCTTCAAAAACAGAATTAAAACATGCTTCAAACTTATGATTGATCTGATACTGAAGAGCTGTCAGCAACAAACTGGCAAGGTTAAAGTGGAGCAAAAGGAGAGGTATTGTGCTTTATAAAAAGCTTCCTACACTAGTGCATGACATTAAGAAACCAATGTATTGGCGTTGTTTAACAGGTCTTGACACACAGTTTTTAAAAATCAATGCTTTGTTTTTCAATTAAAGTTGATGGTGAAATAGCTTCCAAATTCAACATGCTTTATTTTTATAAAATATTTGGGGGCCTCGTGAGACAGTTTATGTGGGTGTTTTAAAAAGCACCAACAATAATCATAAATTCCAAATTTTTATCGATAAAAGCCCCACAATTATACCAGTTTTTGAAAGACAAGTGATGTGCCCAGGAGTGAAAGTTTGAGAATAATACTCCACTCATGTAGGTGTGATTAAAAATAAGTACTCATACAACAGTTTGGTTTCTTTGGAATGTTAGAATATGAAGAACCATAAGCAATAAGCTTCATTAGTTATATTAGTGATATAAGAAATTATATAAATTTGAAAATTAGCTTCATTGCACTAATTCTATTTGTATCCTGTATAGTAACAAAGCGAATGCTTCAGCAGCAACAGCAATGCATTAAGAGCATGTGTGGATAATGGCTTGTCATGGCCAAATTTTGGTCATTCACCCTAATGTAGCTCTCTTCTCTTATGATCTACTACTACAGAAAGATATTTCCCTATATTTAAAATATGCTGTATTTATTATATGTTATACTTCTCATACTCTAGTCCTTAAGTCACACATGGGCAAGGGACCATATAAAATTTGTTCTCCATTTATTTTAGCACTCAGTATAGTTCCTAGTGGGTATTCAGCAAATACTTATAGAATGAATAGTCATTGAACTGCTTTATAGAAATTGTTCCCTTAGGAGCTACCTTGTCAAGTATCTTTGGAATGTTTTATATGCTCAAATCAATATCTACCTAAAAGTCCTGAATTGTAACCCAATTTAGTACAATTTAGTCCCTGTAAGACTGGGGTGACTAGTCTGTTGATTGAATATAAAGAAAGCAATATTATAAACTGAGACTGTTCTTTTTAAATATTAGATTCAGAGAGTCACATGGCAAAGGGAATATCATTTCTTTGGGTTTATATCTAATCTTTGAACTCACCTATATGCTACAACTTTTTCATACATGTCATTTACAAAGTGTGGCTCTAGATACCTTAAAGGACAAACGTGTTCTAGCAAAGAGCTTGGTCATTTATTCAGTTAGTTACTCATCCGCATCATTATCTGGAATTACCTTTTTAAATGTTCTCCTAGCCTGTTACCAAGGTTGGCATGCCTAAATCAGAAATGAGTTGCACATTTTTTTTTCTTAACTCCACCATGATTTTGGTTCATCACTACCTACAAAATAAAGAAGAAACATTTGAATACTGTTCATGTGCTATACATTTCCATTTCTTCCTTCAAATGTATTCTTCACATTTCTTCCCTTCCGTGTGCCCTTTGGAATGTCCTCTGGCTCTGTGGCTATATTTGGCTAAATGTTCGCTTCAACAGATTGGAGAGGAGTTCAAAGTGTGGTTGAGTTGTTTATTTGGGCAATCTTCCCTGCTCAGGTTGCTGTAGATTAGTTCTAGTCTTTTCCCCAGTGTTGGGACTGCCACTGGGACTTGATTCTACTCTTTTACTCAATGTTGGAACTCTCGTTGAGCCTTGCTTAGAGTATTTTACTCAGTTTAAGACTCTCGCTGAGCTTTGGTTAGAGTATTTTACTCAGTGTTGGAACTCCCATTGATCTTTCTTTAGCAAAGCTTATAGTAAATAACCAAATATTGTTTGCTCCAGAGTATTGTTGATTGTTTGAAATTCATCTCCATGTTTTGCAAGTGGCTCCCTTGTTGAATACTCCAGAAACTGCTTTGTACAAATCTGCTATCAGTTGGCTGGCCAGAGTTTGATTGCCAGTGTCTATGGTTCCTCAAAAAGCATTGTGCCCGTGGATTTACATGTCTGTTGAGCATGGAATATATTTACCTTTCTGATACCTCACACAGAGTTCTCCAAGTACCTAAAAAGTTAAGGTCAGCATGTTTCCTGGTGCCTTTGCTTCAGGTGTGTCAGGGAGAGTGATTACTGATCCTGCTTTTAGTAATATTTTAGCTTCCCAGATTGTCTGCCTTCATGCATTTCACCACTGCTAGATGGTCACTTGCTTAAGAGTAGGAACTGTGTATTATGCATCTTTCCAAGCCCAGAGTTGAACATCACATATACTATATCATCTGTGAATTCCAAGAGTACTGAAAACTGAATATGTATTGACAGACAAAGAAAAGAAGAATGAAATGTGGAAGACAATGGAAGTAAAGAATTAAAGTTAAGTACATTTTCCATATTATATTTGTTTCCACTTCTATGTACCCATCCTCTTTGGGCAGAGAAGAGCTATACTCTCTTTATGTAATGTATCCCTTTATGACTACTGTGACTCTGGCTTGAGTTTGCAGCTTTGATCACCAAACAGTAAAACAAGACATTTAAATCGAAATTTGACCTTCCAATGAAGTAGTTCTTTTGCTGCATAGACACATCTAACTCCTTCCTACTGTTAAAGATATCTATTTAACTCAGGAACTCGAGAGCTCAACTCAAGTGTTAAGGTTTCATTAAATGAACCATCATGCTGGCTCAAGTCAATAGTTCACTTATTATTTAAAGGCTACATGACCCTTCTCTAACTGATGGCTCCCCAGGGATTATTATAAACTAAAATTCAGTATCCTGTAATCCCCCAAAAGGTTTTTTTCACTTTTACATATCTAGTGCAAAGTCATCTATTAAACGGCATCACTTCCTTTAAAGAGAATATTTGAAGAATAATTCAAGTAAGCACTTGTGCTGTCATTTCTATAGCCAAATTGTGAATTCATCAAAACTGTTATTCAAAATCAAGGATAGAAGGGTCCTATTCTCTGTATGTGGTTGAACTCACTCTGACAATGGTGACCTTATCACTGGGGCTTTACTGCTTTGAGTCAAAAAATAAAACAAAACAATAAAATTTATTTCAATGAGTATTTTTATAGCGGAAAGAAATGGAATAGATATCTCACAAAGACTACTTTCTTTCAAATTCACCCAGTGTGGATATATACTTTCTTACTTCTTTTTGCCTTAGAATAGGCTATAAAATAGGAACTCAGGCCAAAGAGAAGCCCCAGTTCATGGCTTCTAACTTTTCTGTACATTCAGACTGTCTGCAAACTTTGATAATATGCACACTGCTGGGTTTTTACTCTACTTTCTCCTGATCTGAGGTTCTAAAAACTAGTGTGCTGAACTGGGTGGGGAATGACAAGCTGCATCCAAATTTGTAATTCAGATGACTCTGGTGAGTGATGCTAAGGCCACATTGTTAGAAATGCTAGCTTGATTAAAGACCAAGCAAGGGTAGAAAATTTCAAAAAAGTGAAGATGTTAGTTTTCTGGATCTCAAGTATGTCTAGTCAGAATCTTTTGTCATCCTTCTGTGCACATTGGGCTAATTCCCAACTTTCTGCACACTTTCTATGTCACCTTACCTCAAGTTTAGCTTCTTCTGGACCCACATAAGATATTCTAATAAGATTAAGTGATCTTTGTTGTCAGAAGACTACTGTGGGAAAGATGATACCAAGGTCACTAAAATTTCTTCATGGCTCACCATCATGAGGATAAAAATTGAGAAGAGGCTTGCTACTTACCATAAATCTAAAATGCCACTGATCCGTACTAATAATAAATAAGTGCTAAGCATCTAGTCACCTCTTCTTCACCTTCCTCTCTAGTGCCTTCAATCTGCCAAACAAAATCATAGAGCCAAGAAAGCAAAACAAACCTATATGAAATGTTTGCATTCTTTATTCAGCTGTGGTTCTTGGAATATGAGAAGAGTAATCTTTTACCCCACTGTACATGCTACATTGTTATTATTACAACAAAGTGGAATTACCTTACTGTACAGTTCCTAATGAAGCCTTCATGAAAACAGATTCTCAGTTTCTGTCTGGAGCAGAATACAACATGTTCAAGTTCATCTCTTAGACACAAGGCCATACTGAATACACAGGAAGCAATGTCCCACACGTTCTTACCATTCTTTTTCTTCTCCTTGTGCCCAGACATCTATTATTTCACTTAAACTAACACAATGGAAGTGTAGAACTGTGACACATTCTCTATACATTCACTAGTTCATAAGGTATATTTTTCCATGTTGGAAGCTTGCTTCAATTGACATGACCACCTCATATGATCCTTTAGTAACCTTTATGAATTTAAAGACTTATAAAAAGACAGAATCCAGTGTTCTATGAAATAAAAAACTCTTTAGCTATTACATAGAATGGGAGTTGGGGAGACATAGGATGAGTTGAAGCAGGGAGAACATAGGATATAAATGAATACATTGCTCATGTACGAATTTTTTAAAAAATATAATAAAAACCCTTTAACTTAGATGATTTTAAGGCACTCTTTGCAGCAATGGACATGAAATGTGGTAGAGATATTTTTTGTGGGTAATTTACTCACATAGTTTTCCCGTGTTTATGCCACCAATCAAACTGTATAGATATACAATTGTAAGAATCAGAAGAATAGTAATTAGTTGAAATGTATGGCACCACAGTGGTAGACCCCCTTCCAAGTTTTAAAAAGGAAAACATGTCCTAAAAACCTATTTGTGGCTAAAATGTGAGTGACTAAAGATGTGAAATTAATAAGCAATATTGACTTCAGTAGTTAAAGTATACTCTATCCTCTATTCTTCTCCAGAGTGGCCATCTTAGTCTCCAGAACCTCTTAACACTTTCCTTTATGTGACGAAGGGGACTTTGATATCTGATTAAGGTCCTTGAATTGAATAAATTATACTGGATTTTATTGTTCCAGATTATTTGTGTGGGCCTGAGATAATCACACATGTGATCTTATAAGGAAGGCAAGAGATTGTAACTGAGTAGCAGAAATAGTGAAGAGAGACTCAAGATGTTGAGATGTAGATGGCCTCTAGAAGCTGAAAAAGACAAGAAAATAGGGATCTTCTACAAGGAATATCAATCTGTTACTGCCGTGATTTAAATTCAGTGCTTGCTGTGGAGACTTCTGACATCCCATGCCATAATAAAAGAAGATTCTACTGCCTTAAACCACTCTGAGATAAAATGTTACAGCAGCAATATGTAGTAAGTAAATTCCAGTGAAACTTGATGTAGAACTGAAATTAGCTCTCGATACATATTCACCATGTACTTATTGTATCAATTCCAATGCAAATAACACCTTCTTTCAGAAGTCTTCCTTATCCCACCTACCTTTCATATTTCTTCACTTGGTTAGTACTTTACTAAGAAATGTGGTTGTGAGTGTTTCTTATTTTGTGCTATAGTTATTTGTGTGAGTTTTGTCATTTCAATCAGAGCACCAATTTTCTGAAGTGGAGGTGACAGTCTATGTGTTTTATACTACATATAACCTCTGTACTCAGTTCAGGCATTGCACCTTTCACATATGAATTTCCTGGTAAATATTAGCTGGGTGAATGTTTGCTGAGAAGTAAAATTAACCAGGAATATAATGAGAATAGGCATCCTGAATTAAGTTGTGTAGTTTCTTGCATCTTAATTATGGGGCTCGAATTTGCATTTTAATTATGTTTTTTTTACAGACATATTTGAATTCCTGCTTGGAGGAGTTGGTCCTTTCATGAGAGGATTCATCTTGTTTGATACACAATGTTCTTCAGCACTGGGGGAACATTACATTAGTATGTTAGAATGGTAGGAAAATGCTGCTTTTCAACTCGATTTGAGAGAAGTCCTTCAGATCTTCTCCTGGGAAGCCCAGTTATATAGTAGGATAAAGTGGTTTATCAAGAGGAATGTAGAAATAAACTAATGAATATTCACAAAGTGCTTAGAATATATGAGACAAAACTTTAAAAACATTTATTTTTAGATTGGTTAATGTAGAGCTGTGTAAAGCACAGAGTTTGCCATTATGAGCTTACAGTGCAGGAAGACAAAGTTTAGTTAATGTTTGCCTTTTGATTGATATACTTCTGTACAATAGGATTACTTAAAAATATGACATCTTTTATTTTCAGTGGTTGTATATGCATTGATATATACTTCCAAAAATTTATAACTCAAGTATAGCTAGCATGATGAATATTCATATAATTCAATAAAAACCTGTTTCTTCAAAATATATGAAGAATATATATATAAGTGATATGATAGATAATTTATTTTATTTTAATTATTATGTTGTTTTTATTTTATACTATACTATAAAATATTTGCTTGCTTAAATATACATTCATCATGTTTGGGGATATCTGGGATCTTTCCATGGGACAAAGGGTATAATATTTGACTTCTAAGTTCTACCCCACAATAGTGCTATACTTAAAGAAGTTGAGAATGAATTATATTAGAACTATACTAGTTTCCTTCTATTTGATATTATTTTCCAGGCCTTTGTTTAACATCAGGTGCATCTTTGGTTTTATACTGACCATCTTATTTACAACTTTAATTATAACAGCACAAGACAAGATTAATAATTCACAGAGGACAAACAAAGCATATCTATTGCCTGAAGTTGGTTCCTGTTGAATCCCAGACAATTGGTTACTGTGTTTAGAGTATCAGTGAGATGTTTATTATTTAACACTGACAGAATAGTCAATTTTAAATGATGTTTGAAGTCCAGTATAGAAAAAGTAAAAGCAATAAAGGATTAATGGTTCTCAAAAATTGTGATTTAGATAATTAGATTCATCATAATTTACTTAACTATTTTGGGTACTATTAACCATGTTATGAACAATAAATAATGAAAAGCGAATAAGGTTTTATCTTCAAAAAATGTTTTTCTGGATCCGGAAAAAAATACATTACAAGACAAAAGCCATAGCTAGAGATCAAGTAAAACTCTTCCCTTTTATTGTAGTTTTTAAATGTGTACAGTCTTGTGTCTGATATTGGGCATATCTTTTTAGCTCAATATTGTATTTCTCTGTCTTAGGTCATCTTGATTTGGATGTTTTGAATATGAAAATTGTTAACTCAGTTTCACCGGATAAAATGAAAAAATATAGGACACTCGTAAAGGTGCCTTTAGGAGTAAACCTATAAGGACACAATTAAAGACTTTCAAGTTAATAAATGATGTTGAATGGCCTAGAGTGATCCATGAACAATCCATCCTCACCAACTTTTCTGAGCAGTCTAAATGCTTTTATGTTCCAGCTTTTTCCAGTTAGGTTTCTGTTAGATTTTTAGTTGTGTCTAATTTACAATCATAATTTCTTATCAATATTTTAATAACATCTATTACAGAATTTTAAAAATATCTAACAATGACTTACTATTTATTTATTTATTCTTAAACATATATTTACCCAGGCCTGGTATACCTTTGTCAAACAGCTAAGACTCAAGTTTACTGTGAGTAATGTAGGTACTATTCATTCCTTGGGAGGGGCTTTGTATTCAAATGAGAGAAAAATTTATATTTTAAAATTTGATTAAAAATGTGCACAGTTAAATTTTTTTGTCCCTTTTTTCAAGTAGCAGAAATTAATAATCATGTGTCAAAACAGAATAATAATGGAGATTGTGGTGCCACTTTAGGTGGATTTACCAAAAAATCCATTCCAGGAAAGTGAGTTCAGTTGAGAGCTTTGACAAACAGGTCTTCATATAAAGAGTAATTGAGAAAAGGATATTCCAGGCAAAGAAAACAGTGAGTGTGAAGAAATGTATTAGCTGGATTATCTCGTCATAGTTTGGGATCTGAAAGAAGACAACAGTGACTGGGTGGAATAAATAGATGTTACAGAAGGGATAATGATATAAAGGTCAGATGACATATGACTAGTAAACAGATGCAAGAGAATTTTATTCGAAATACAAGAAGAAGAGCTTGAAGCATTATAAGTAAGATAGTGACATGATTTATATCTTAGAAACAGTTTATTTTATGTATGTGTATATATGTGGATGGATGTGTATGTGATGGCACAGAAAAGAGATGAAAAGTGTAGAGAATTAGTGATAAGTATATGAACTGGAAGGGTGTCTAGGATGGAGTAGCAAAATTTTGAGAGTTTATAATGATATTTTTGTGAAAAGATAGAAATTCGATTTTTACTTGCCTCAGAAATTGAGGTAAAGAATTTTGAGAACCAATGCTCAGCTATATATTATCCCTTACCATGGTGTTCAAGCACTACCATTCATTCAGTGCCGGGACTGAACAGTGCCATCCTAGGACAGTCAGTACAGTTTCAACTGTTGGTTAGATGTGTTGAGACCGCTTAGTATAGCCTTTCATAATCTACTAATGTCTGATGATTTTGACTATTCATTGTGGTGGTTTGAATAGAAATGGTCCCCATAGGGAGTGGTGGCACTACTAGGAGGTATGATAAGTATGGCTCTGTTGGAGGAAGTGTGCCACTGTGGAGTGGGCTTGAGGTTTCATATATGTTCAAACTACACACAGTGTGATGCATAGTCTCCTTCTGCTGCCTGTGGAACAAGATGTAGATCTCTTGGCTCCTTCCCCAGAGCCATGTTGGCCTGTACACTGCCATGATAATGGACTAAACTGAAATTGGAAGCCAGCCCCAATTAAATGTTTTCCCTTATAGAGCTGCTATGGTCATGTTGTATCTTCACTGAAGTAGAAACCCTAAGACATTTATTTAGTATATTATGGTAAATAATGGTACAGGTATTTTATTAATTTGAATATGAGCAGATTCAAAAAATATTACTAAGACCATAATTTACTATTTACTGATGTTCTACTATTTAACCTATTATAATAGCCTACTAGTTTTCAGAATATATTAAACACCACAAGGACAATCAATTATGTATGGGACACTGTTCTGGTTATGGAATAAACCATGTACTAAACACTGACATATAGCATTTATCACTTATATTTGTAAATTTGTAAAACAAATCAATAATTTACTTTGTTGATAAATTTGAAAGTTGACTAGAGTTAGCTAATCAGTTATTATTCTGGGTTTCTGGCTTTATAACAAATATGATTGTAATTAGATACTAGCTAGAGTTGGGATTATGTCAACAATTATTTTTTTTCTATGTTATTTGCGATTTTGGAAAGAGTCAAACAACTGGTGGTTTGAGCAGTCG
This sequence comes from Alexandromys fortis, assembly GCF_014885135.2. Lineage (NCBI taxonomy): Eukaryota > Metazoa > Chordata > Mammalia > Rodentia > Cricetidae > Alexandromys > Alexandromys fortis. Next base: position 802,330 of record NW_026068152.1, read on the forward strand.
AGTGTCTGGCATGTCGATTTCGCTGTAGTCTGTTTCATGGCCACTCTACATGGAAATGTAAGCTTAGCTGGCCTTCTTACACGAGGGCTAAAGCTTCCTAGAATGAGAACTCATGGGGCAACCGCAGAAATTCAGACTCAGAAGGCATATCTACTATATTCTTTTGGCTGAATCAGTAACAATAACCTTCCTAGGCTCAAGAGTGTGATATCAGACTTTATCTCTTAGTGGGGAGGAATAACAAAACATTTAAAAAATAGTTTATTATTACTAAAGACATAGTTCTTCATTTTAAAACTAATTATCAAGATAGCTAACTAGCTAAATAATTATAGATGGATAAGAGCAAAAGATGACAGCACTGGAGAGAATTGTCTGTATTTTATAAACGTATATTTGTATTTGGAAACACTTCCATTTTAGGAGACATATGTATTTTCCAGCAGCATTACTGTGATACTGTCTTCATCTGAATTTGTAATGCCATAAGAAAATTGAAGATGATCTACCTACCCTGATAACCAAAATAACTGGGATGGTTACTTTGAAATCATCAAATAATGAGCCATTCAATTAAAAAAGGTAACAGCGAATATTTGGTTTAAGATTTTTTCTCATAATCGGTTAGTACAATCAATATCACTAAATATAATGGCAGTTTGCATTGTTATATTTAACTAAAGTAAAGGAATTATAATTTTTTATTATTTTTTCTGGACAACTTTCCTTCTTCTTTTTTTTTTTTTTTTTGAGACAGGGTTTCTTCCTTTTTGTAGCTTTTGAACCTGCCCTGGAACTCTCTCTGTAGACCACGTTGGCCTCGAACTCACAGAGATCCACATCCTCTGCCTCCCAAGTACACCCCACCACCCGGCCAAGACAATTTTCTTTACTAACAAATTATATAATTATTTAAAGAAAATAAACTAACTATATAGCACTAACACTATAAATTTTGAATTGCTTTAATTTTTGGAAATGAATTTTAATAAACTCAATCAGTTTCAGCCACTGCCATAAAAGAGATAAGATTATTTTACCCACAATCCTTCTAGCCCTGCCTATTAATTTCCTGTCTGGAAAATATTGATGACTTTTTTTCTTCTGCATTTCTCCCCTCTCTGATAGACTCATAGGGAACATCTGCTACTCTATGAATATCTTTCAAATAAAGCCAAAAAAAAACCAGCCTACAGTTCACAACCCCAGAGAGCCTAGACAACAATGAGTACCCTAACAGAGACATATATGTATCTAATGTACATGGGAATTAGAAAAAGACAGGATTTCCTGAGTAAACTGGGAGCATGGGGACCATGGGAGAGGGTAGGAGGGGAGGGGAGAGGAAGAAAGGGGAATAGAGAAAAACATACAGCTCAATAAAAATGATAAAAAAATTGCATCTGAAGATATATTTTAAAGGATACTGCATTATTTTTGGAATGTTATTGTGGAGAGACAAATCTGTTATTTGCCCCATTAGAATGAAGTATGGATCATTGATTAGGCAAGAGTTGACCTTACCAAAAGCATACTTGGGGGTCAGGGATTGAAGAAGAGTATTTGGATATAACAAATGCATATGAACATTGCTTGTATGCATGTGTGGAACTGTTACAACATTTCTTATTAACATGTATAATTATACATATTTTACATTTTTAATTTAAATTTTATTTTATATGTATGAATGCTTTGTAATCTATATGTATGTGCAACACATGCATGCCTCATACTTGCAGAGGTCAGAAGAAGTGATCAGATTTTCCTGAAACTGAAGTTAAATATAATTGCGCAGCACCACGTAGGTTTTGGGAACTGAACTATGGTCCTCTGCAATAGTAATAAACGCTCTTAAACACTAATTCATCTCTCCAGTCTTAATAAAAATACTCAGAAGGAAGTAATTGTCATGGGCTTCTGGCCTCTTGTGATATCTGAAATGTTTGGGCTGTAGTCGTGCTGTGGCCAGAGGCCATTACTGTGCTCCCTCTGGAGGCCATGTTGATGTCCATCTGTGTTTCCACTAAAGGTGGAGTGGATGTCTGTGTTATGTGCACCCATAAGACGTCATGTTATTATCAAAGATCATGTGGATGTCCATGATCCATACTGTTGCCAGAATCCTATGGAAGTCCATGATCTATGCTCCTGCTGACTGTAAAAGGCAAGGAAGCTTCTTTTGCAGTGGTGTCAATGACTGCAGAATAACATTTGAGAATGAGAGGCATAGAAGGCAACCGTGACAACCCCTGCCCAATCCCCATCAAAAGAAAGAGTCTAGACAGAAAGCCACTGAAGATAGCTCTTAAAATTGTGATAAAGATCATGAAGTATAACTCTTTGCAATTGATGGCTTCTGGCGGGATTGGAGATGGGGAAAGACTCAGTTCTTAAGGTACTGGCCAATGGGAATTTGACCATGCTCCAGTGAGCATATAGGCAACACAAATTGGATTTGGTGGTGTTTGCTTTTCTTATTTTTTTCTTTTTTTTGGGGAGGGGTAAGGGGGAAGAATGGTCACAAGGGTGCAGGAGGTAGACATGGGATGAAACTCCCAAATAATTAATAAAAATGTGTTGAGAAAACAACGATAACAAAACACAGCCAAACAAACAAAAATACAAAATGGCGAAGCGTAAAGAATGTGCTGTTATTTAGCCATTTCATGGGGACTGAAACATTCCAACATGGAGGAAGCTGATTAAAACAGGAAACAAACCACCCAAAATAACTTCAGGAAGTCCCTGAATCTGATAAAATCTACTATACTTAACTCCCATGCAGAAAATCACAGCAATCATGCAGTTTAGATGAGGCTTTGTTGAACTTAACCATGAAGATATCTTGCCCTTTAATCTGTAGATATGCTTGCAGGTGTTCAGTGTTCATAAGCATATCCCATGGGAGTGTGAGTTCCTTGATGGCAACTATCTTTGAGTGCCATTTACTCCAGTAAGCAACTCCTTTTTCATATTTGTGTAAGTAACCCCAAGAAAGCTCATTGATTCAGGAAGGAAAAAAAAAAAACAGTTGTGTCATGTTGGCATGAGGAGCCTGGCACACAGTGAACTTCCCCTCTCTAGTTCCATAACCAAGTTTTATTTTTTTTTCTTGAGCTGTGGACAGTGTTTTTGCACAGCAGTTTCCTCTGTATTGATACAGTTCCTGCAGGAGGGAAGAAGCACCCCATGAGACTTCTGAGATAAACAAAAGTTCACAAGCTGGAGAAAATGAAAACTTGCAAGATTCTAGAAGAGCCCTCCACAGCTTTAAAGAAGCAGTAAACAAGTGCTCGGGGAACAAAGTTTCACCAGCCAGTCTGCAAAGAAGGTATTTCTTGGACTTGTCAAGTTGCCTACAAACTGCAGAGAGCTTCAGGGTTGCAAAGTTCATGAGTTGCTGCCCAGTTTGGGATGGCCTTTTTGGTGATACAGCTGCTTTTGAATCATCTCTGCTCTAATGAAGCAGCTCTTCATCTCAAATCAAATGTTAGAAGTCCCATTTGCAACACATTGGTTCACCAAAAAACGCTATCTAAATTTATTCCAAGGACTACATAATTTTAAACTTTTTCTCCCTATCACAGAACAGTGGAGTGATATATGTGAATGTGATTGTATCTATAAATATTTTATAGAAACAATTTTTAGTAAAACTGTACTTTTCAACTAAAAGTAATTAAACAAATGTCACCTTGTTTGGGCTGGAAAGATCGTTCAGTAGGTAAAGAACTTGCTGTACAAGCATGAAGACCTGAGTGTAGCTAAAACTAGACGGCAGACCAAGTCAATGTATGTGCACTAGTGTGCCGGTTAGCTCTTTGTAAACCTGACATGAGCCAAAGTCATTTGGGAAGATCTAACCACAACTGAGAAAATGTCCCCACCATATTGGTCTGTGGGCAGCCTGTGGTGCATTTTCTTGATTTGTGATTAATACGGGAGACCCTAGACCATTTGGTGTGGTGCAACTTCTGGACAGGTGGTCTTGGGTTGTATAATACAATGGTTTGAGCATGCCGTGGGGGGCAAGCCATATAGCAGCACTTCTTCACAGCCTCTGCTTTAGTTTCTGCTGCCAGTTTTTGATGGAGGAAGGTCATTGGTTAATTAATAAAGAAACTGCTTGGCCCTGATAGGTTAGAACATAGGTAGGTGGAGTAAACAGAACAGAATGCTGGGAGAAAGAGGAAGTGAGCTCAGACACCATGCTCCCCTCTCCTGGGCAGACACAATGAAGCTCTGACTAAGGATGGACATAGGCTAGAATCTTCCCAGTAAGCGCACCTTGGGGTGCTACACACATTATTAGAAATGGGCTAGTCCAGGTGCAAGAGTTATCTGAGAAGAGACTAGATATAATGGGCCAAGCAGTGTTTAAAAGAATACAATTTGTGTGTTGTTATTTTGGGTAAAGCTAGCCAGTGGCTGGGAGCTGGGTGGCAGGAACGCAGCCCGCAGCTCCCACAAGTTTTTGCCTTGAGTTCCTGCCCTGACTTCCCTTCAGGATGGACTGTGATTCAGACACTGAAATTGAAATAAATCTTTTCCTCCCCATGTTTTTTTTTTGTTGTTGTTGTTATAGTGTTCATCATAGCAATAGAAACCCTAAGACAGACCCCACACCCACAGAAAATCCTGACATGGTGGTATTCCCCTGAAAGTACAGAGCTGGCATTTAGAGAGTGGCAGATCTCAGGGTCTCACTAGCCAGCCAAGTTGACTAAAACAGTGAAACTTAGTTCAGTGAGAGACCCAGAATTAGGCTGTCTCAAACACTAGGTGGAGAAACAATTCAAGAGGAGACCCATTGCTAACCTATGGCTTCCACATGACAGGTCTGTGCAGTCCTCCCTCACATTTGTATATACACAGACAGTTGCACACAAAATAAAACACATGATTTTGAGTGTTCAGCAAATAGAACAGATACGATGACTCCATTAATGATGATGACAGCATGTTACATAAACTCACTGACATAGAACTTGTTACAATTTCATTTTCATACTCCTTTCTTCAAGATAAAGAAGGGAAAGTTAATTACCTCTTAGGGAAAGTTGACACTTTCACAGGATGGTCTCATTAGGGATGGTTAAGAGATAGCAGAGAGTATTGTAATCCATGGAACATGCTCTACGTGTAGGTCAAATATATTTGCTGCTTCCTCAGAATGCACATAAATTGATGGCAATAAGATGCTTAGGGGACCACTGCAAACACAAACTTAACGCACTCTTACTGCATTGAACCTTCCAGCTGAAATTTTTGTAAACTAAGAATGTGATTCATATTAACATATTAAATACAAAATGGGTAGTACATAGGAAGTTGATTCAGTATGCTGCATTTTGAGATCTGGAGAAAGCTATTTGTTATTTGGCATTCAGACTAAAACAAATGAAAATGATGGCAGCTACTTTATCTTCTGAATATTTAATCTAATTCAAAATTTGGCCTATTCGTGGATAATCTCCAGGTATATAACACAGCTTTAACCTTAAACATCAGGATAAACAATGCTGTAAATCATAAAGATAGACGAAGCACCAATAAAATTAGGCATCTGTATAACTAGTTATATTACCCCCTTATGAGTATCAACAAACATGGATTTTATCTGCAGGACTTTTTAAATTTCAGCCATGAAAGAAATCCAGCTGTCTCTGTAACAAAGCCATTGCAGCCGGCACTGAGAAACTTTTAGACTGAGGCATCTCAAGAGAAAAATGGAAGTTTCACAATCACGCATGAACATAAATCTTAACATCTGCTTTTTTTCCCACAGACTTGAACCTAGCATCAGAACATTATATTTTTGCTTCTCACTTACTGGAGACTTAAGTGACCCATAAAGTTGAGCTCCTTTCCACATGTTATTGAAAACCGGTTCCATTGTCCCTGATGAGTTGAAGTTTCCTGGTCTGTGTATGCTGAGATGAGCATTATCATCTTGAACTTGGCTGTGTAAGGAGCTAATTTGCATTGGAGGTAGGGACAGTTGCAAAGCAGCTCCCTAGGGCCTTGCATGTAAGAAGGTAGTGAACCTACCATCTCATTTTACTCCTGAGCTGTGATTTATTCAATATGTCTGGAGACTTTTTAAAATGAACTGAAGGTTTCAATAAAGGCCTTGCCTTTAAGATGTATAACCTATGATTAAAAATAACCCCCAGCTCGAAGCAGAAGAATGACCTTTGCAAAAGCAGTAATGGGATATTTTGGTTCCTTTTACCACACTGAAATAGTCTATTCAATCCCACAAATGTAGCAGAGGAAAAATGGGTGGCAATTAAGGAGACCTCAATCAGTACTGGATGTGGTTCCAGAGTGAGGAGTCCTTGTATCTTTGAAATGAATATACATACACAGAATACCTGGATTATTTCTCTGAACTGCAGAGGTGTGACTTCTGATGGTCATGGATGATAATATATTTATCCGCAAACATCTTAACGAACACTCAACAATTGTGGGAAAAGTGTCTAATGTCACAAGATTGTCTCAGTGCGTATTCTCTTTGGGACTTGCTCTGAAGACATTCATATCAACATTTTCCAAGTGATTATATTTCAACTTCAAGTAGCTTTGAAATTAGAAACTCACAGTCATTTGACTTTCAAAAAGACAGATTTCCCCTTTTGAAAGACCAAGGACTTTCTTTTATCCTTTTTGGCAATATCCCTTAGAGCAATTCAGATCCTTAATGTTGGAGTGAGGGATGACTTGGCGGTCTGTTAAAGGACCAACTGATATTTTGTTAGAATTGCTTATGTGGTACAGCAAGGAATGTGACTAGTTCAATAACAGATTATTTGTAATTTCTTGTCTTAACTGTAATTGATAATTTAAAAAGAGATATGGTGTGTATAATGGATACAGTATTTATTTTCTTTAAAAAATGTTTCTTCCCATTATCAGCTCCTTCAGTAAAGTGTTTTGATGCAGGGTAGACTTATGTGAAGAAGTAGCTCTCCTCAGCTGCTTGACATAAATTATGTCTCCAACTATTTCAAAAGAAGAAGAAATGGAAAGGCTGCGAAGGGCCCAGGGTGGCAGGTAAGTGCACTTGAGACAGATGTGTTAGAGGAGTTTCTTCAAAGATACAAATCCATCCTTAGTAATTGCCCAGCAGTGGGAAGAGTTGGAAGGCCTGTTGCTTTCTCTGTGATGAGGTGTCAGGGACCAGTTGCCAGGCAGTAAACTCACTTGTGCACTGAGTTGAGAATGGCGTGCTATGTTTGTTAATGCCACTGCTTCCTTTTCAACTGCCTGCCTACCTTTGTTGGGCCAGAGCCCCTGACTGCTGCTAAAATGTCAAGCGACACAACAAATGATCTGCCAGTGTTTTCCTGTTAGTCTTGTGTAGTGAGGATTTTTTTTGATGGATTAGACCCCAGAAAGTATTAGAAAAGTAGATTTTTCCCTCTCTCTCTGAATTCTCATAGCACTTTGTAGTTCTGTCTAGTAGAGCAATTATTGTGTTGTGTTGTAGTCATTTGTGTCTGTTTCTCTCAGTAGACTGTGAATGTGTTGATGGCAGGGGCGTTGCTTTATTTATCCAGGTTCTAGCATATTTTGGTGTACGTGGCAAAAAAATAAACAACTTGTAAATTGCTTGGATGAATGGATGAGAAAAATCACAATGGACAATCTGATGCCAAATACTGAGCACAATTCTATTGCTTATATGCTAGCTCTTTCACTGACTTGATTCCTAGAGATTGAGGCTACCACTAGGATTGGGTTTTATGTTTTCTTTCTCCACAGGAGAGGAAGCTATCTGTGATCTCTCTCTCTCTTTATAATAGAATGACTATGTCAGCACAGTCATTTTCTCTAAAATTATGAGAGTTTAAGCCTAGACTATTGAGATTGTTATTGATTACAACCATCACATTTACTTCATATTTCTGTGACTTCCTTATTAGTGTTTGCATCTCCCCTAGAGTGTGAGACCAATGATTTTGATCACAGTAACACCCCCATGATCAAGCATAGTGCGTGTCAGGCAATGTTGATGAATAGGGTTTAAAATGCTAAAATAATTTCCAGACTCTAAATTTTATTATTATTACTACCACCATTGTTATTATTATTTATTTTATATGTATAAGGTTTTGCCTGAATTTTAAGTCTGTGCAACTTCTGTGCCTGGTACCCGCAGAGGTCAGAAGAGGGAGTCTGGAACAGTAATCATGGATATTTGTGAGCTACTGTGTGGGTGCTGAAACTGAATACAGGTCCTCTGCAAGAAGAGCAAGTGCTCTTAACTACAGAGCCATCTCTCGACCCCTCCAGGTCTCTTTGAAAAAGTTTAAGTAAAAATTCTTCCACTCATTTGACCAGATTATTGATTGCTTTATTAAAGCTGCATATTCTCTAAAGGTATCATGTTGATATTTAAAAGGGCCCAAGTTTGGAAAACTGCAGCGTTGGTCTCAGTGGTGCTTTTCTGGTAATTTTTAAAGGAGTGAGTGTTTGGCTGCTGCACAGGGTTCTCTCAAGGGGAAAGGCCTTTAGAGTGGCACTTGGTAATTTAGCCATTAAGGTTAATGTTCATCTTCTCTCTGTCTATTGAAACTTGTAGGGTAGGCAGTACAAATAGCTTATCAGGTAGTTTTAAAGGTCATGTGCAAAGGAAAAAAAATCTTGCACTGCTCATGAAAATGCCCTTACTAATCAGTGCCTGCTTATGGGAGGAGGGGGCTGAGGGACTCTCTCAGGCCATCTATCTTTTCTTTTCCTCCAGGTCGCTTTGTGACAGCTTTTGATTTGGTAGCAGTCCAGCCAGTAGGTGGCTAACTATGCACATCTCTGCTTTCTGTAGTAGAGAAGTCAATAAGGGTAATAACAAAAGCAGAAGTCAAACCCCTCAACGTTCTCTCTCCCTATTCAGCCCTCTGCATTTTACCTCTTGGGTGAGACTGACAGAAATAGGAGAGAAGAATAGACTTCTCTGTTGACAGCCTGCAGCAGTGGTCAAGCTTAGCTTTCAGAGAACTAGTCAGAATAAGGAGAGTAGGCTGCTCAGTCTTTTCCCTTGCTGTTACTTGTCATTTAAACCCGTGGCAAAGCCATGCCTCTGTCATCTCTCTGGTCTGCTTCAACCCTCTATGGGATGCATGAATTCAGTCCTGGCCTTTCAGGTCTGACCCCATCATGAATCCCTAATAAGTGAATCTGGAGCTCCTCAAGGGAAACGAAAACTTAACTCACCACTCCAAATCCCAGATGAAACCACTAATTTAACTGCTTTTGTGATTTGATTGCGTTGCTGGTCTTTTTCTTTCTTCCACCAGTAAAAGTATGGGCTGTAGCTACTTGGGGAGGATGAAGAAAAACTCAGAGTTTTTAAAAATGGTAGCTCTGAGGCAAGCATTTAGGAACGACTCTAAAAGCACTTTCCAAAGAGTGAGAGCTGTACCTTCAGGCTTATTGCGATCACCCATTGAGAGAGAAAGCACAGAATGAGCCTGTAATAATGATACAAAAAAGAATGCATTCCTTTGCAGTGCATCCGATAGCTGCTTTGCATATGGATTCATTATTAAGATAGGAGTCTGTTTAGCTTTCTATTTTATTATCTGTTTCTGAACACATAGCAGCAGGGTTGGGGGATTATATTTTATATATTTTCAAAATCCTACTTATGAGCTATTACATCCACTACCTCTGTCCCTGCCTCTCCTTTTTTCCCATTCAAATCATTTCTGGAAATTCTTTTAAATAAAAGAGCTATTGTTGTTTTTTATTATATTCATCTCATTTTTATTTGCTAGAGCTCTAAAGTCTATCATTTTAATTTTTGAATGGGCACCTGGGAATTATTTATGAGGAATATCAGAGAAGTATTAGGGATAACGGAACAGAATAATTTCTGAAGTTTCAACTGAGGAATGAATGTGCTTTTGTTTGAATTTTAATTTCATATAGCAAAAAATAAATTCAATAGCTCATAGATACAGATTTACATTTTAGGTGGTGACCAACCTTTGGTACACTAGGGCCTCTTTTTACATTTACTTTTGAACACTGAACCTAGTGGTAAAGTCTGAAGACTGGAGATAGATAGAAAATGAATAAAGAATTAGGGTTTTGATTACATTTTGAGTTTAAAGTTAGCCTTTATTAACCCTGTAAATTTTATTTTTGACCCAAGAGTATGAAATCCTCTACACTACAGTCTTGCAAGTCATATTCACAGTATGCCAGTCAGAATTATATGGAAAACTAATTTTCCCGAGGCGTCTGTAAAATTGTAGAGATCATATATACATATGAAAGAGGAGATGAGTATGATGAGATTGAGTTTTCAGCCAGTGTTGGTCAGTTAATAATGCTTAGATTGTTCTTTTCCAGTCCCACAATGTGCTCACTATACATTCCTGCTTTTTATATGGATAGGTGAAATGATTCAAAATACTAATTTATGATTCAGTTGTAAATACCTTTCCCTACATGCTATGCAGAATTGGCTTCAAGAAAATTGAAACTAGTTTCATGAATGTGAAGCTCCTTGAGAACTTTGTATTCCTGGAAAGGTTGGTATTTTCTAGAATATGTCATCTTTTGGAAGTCATAATTTAGAATCGTTTTACATTTGTTAGTGGAAAAAATACTCCTCTGTATCTACAGCATAGCCTTAACTTCAAGGCCATCATCTTTGGACCAGATTTCTCTGATCCTTAAGTTAAGAGTCCAAATAGTGGGCACCATGCTTCTCTATCAAAGGAGTGACTATCATTAGTCTTGGAAATAAATTATAGGAGAGAGCTAAATACCATAAATCCCCACATACCCTGTGAAATGACCACGGTGGCCAGTTTTTTGAACACTATCAGACAACCTGTACAAGAAAATTAATTTAAATACAATCAAAAAATATGAAATAACCATAGATTTTTGTTAGTGAATCTTGAAATAGAAATGATGTACTTAAAGTTCATGAACTGGTGACCAGTTCAAAGAATTTACCTCTGTCACTGAAGGATGATATTGATCCTGGAAGCATGCTTACAAAGAATTAATTTGATCATATACCACTATAACTCAAACTTCTTGTCAAAGCTCCAAACTGAGCTACCTAACCTCATCTTTTTCCTAGGTAAATGTATTAATGCTTTGTATAAGGTAGTTTACTGTGTCTAAACTACTAAAGAACTATTTATGTTGAATTACATAAATATAATTAACCAGCTAGATGATTGAGATATGTAAACACTAGAACAATATTCCATTATTCACTGCACAACTTGGTGAGTTTTGACAAATGTCTGTATTCATTAATTACCACTAACTTCCAAGTGTAGAATATTTATATCAATTTAAAAAGTTTCATTATGCTACTCTGTAATGAGTTACTCACTTTCATCATGCACTTCTGCATACAATTCTTGTACATTTGTGATAAATTAATTGTAGAAGGAGCTGCGGGCTGTGTTTTTGCTGCCTGGCTAGCTTATGCCCCGAAATAACAACACACAAATTGTATTCTTTTAAACACTGCTTGGCCCATTAGCTCTAGCCTCTTACTGGCTAACTCTCACATCTTGATTAACCCATTTCTATTAATGAGTGTAGTACAACGAGGTAGTGGCTTACCGTGAAGGATCTTAACCTGTGTCTATCTTGGAGAGGAGAGCTATAGTGTCTGCCTCACTGCCTTCTTCCTCCCAGCATTCTGTTCTGTCTTCCCTGCCTCCCTATGTTCTGACCTATCAGGCCAAGCAGTTTTCATTATTAATTAACCAATGAAAGCAACAGATAGAAGACACTCCTATATCACTTTTATTTTCTAGAATTATAAATAAATACAATCATTCCATATATATGCATACACACATATTTATTAAGCAAGTGTCTCACTATTGTAGTCTAGGTGGCCTCAAACTTGCTATCCTTCTGCCCTAGCCTCCTAAGAATTGGAATTACAAGGTTGTGTCACAGTGCACAGCTTTATTTTTTGTGGTTTTTGACAATATTACATTTATCAATAGTTTATTTAATCTTTTCTTTAAGAGTCTTGTCCTTAAGCGAGGGCTCTTTTTCGTTGATTTTTATTGAGCTCCACATTTTTCTCTTCTCCCCTCCCTGTCTCTCCTTTCCCCTTCAACCCTCTCCCAAGGTGCCTATGCTCCCAATTTACTCAGGAGATCTTGTCTTTTTATAGTGCCCATGTAGATTATATCTCTTTATGCCTCTCTTAGAGCCCTCATTGTTTTCTAGGTTCACTAGGATTGTGATTTGTGGGGTGGTTTTCTTTGCGTTATGTTTTTTTTTTCTTGGTATTCTTTTTTTTTTATTAATTAATTAAAGATTTCTGTCTCATCCCCACCACCGCCGCCCCTTTCCCTCCCCCTCCCCCAATTAAGTCCCCCTCTCTCGTCAGCCTAAAGAGCAATCAGGGTTCCCTGCCCTGTGTGAAGTCCAAGGACCACCCATCTCCATCCAGGTCTAGTAAGGTGAGCATCCAAACTGCCTAGGCTCCCACAAAACCAATAGGTGCAGTAGGATCAAAAACCCATTGCCATTGTTCGTGGGGCCTCAGTAGTCCTCATTGTCCGCTATGTTCAGTGAGACCGGTTTGAACCCAGGCTTTTTCAGACCCAGGCCAGCTGGCCTTGGTGAGTTGCCGATAGAACATCCCCATTGTCTCAGTGTGTGGGTACCCGCCACGCGGTCCTGAGTTCCTTGCTTGTGTTCTCTCTCCTTGTGCTCCTGATTTGGACCTTGAGATTTCAGTCCAGTGCTCCAATGTGGGTCTCTGTCTCTGTCTCCTTTCATCGCCTAATGAAGGTTAATATTCAGGAGGATGCCTATATGTTTTTCTTTGGGTTCTCCTTCTTATTTAGCTTCTCTAAGAACCTGAATTGTAGGCTCAATGTCCTTTATTTATGGCTAGAAACCAAATATGAGTGAGAACATCCCATGTTCCTCTTTTTGGGTCTGGCTTACCTCACTCAGGATAGTGTTTTCTATTTCCATCCATTTGCCTGCAAACTTCAAGAAGTCCTTGTTTTTTACTGCTGAGTAGTACTCTAATATGTATATATTCCATACTTTCTTCATCCATTCTTCAATTGAGGGGCATCTAGGTTGTTTCCAGGTTCTGGCTATTACAAACAATGCTGCTATGAACATAGTAGAGCATATATTTTTGTTGCATGATAAGGCCTCTCTTGGGTATATTCCCAAGAGTGGTATTGCTGGGTCCATGGGTAGGTTGATCCCAAATTTTCTGAGAAACCGCCACACTGCTTTCCAGAGTGGTTGTACAAGTTTGCATTCCCACCAGCAATGGATAAGTGTACCCCTTTCTCCACAACCTCTCCAGCATAGGCTATCATTGGTGTTTTTGATTTTAGCCATTCTGACAGGTGTAAGATGGTATCTTAAAGTTGTCTTGATTTGCATTTCCCTGATCGCTAAGGAAGTTGAGCATGACCTTAGGTGTCTTTTGGCCATTTGAACTTCTTCTGTTGAGAGATCTCTGTTCAGCTCAGTGCCCCATTTTATAATTGGGTTGATTAGCCTTTTACAGTCTAGTTTCTTAAGTTCTTTATATATTTTGGAGATCAGACCTTTGTCAGTTGCGGGGTTGGTGAAGATCTTCTCCCAGTCAGTGGGTTGCCTTTCTGTCTTAGCGACAGTGTCCTTTGCTTTACAGAAGCTTCTCAGTCTCATGAGGTCCCATTTATTCAATGAGGCCCTTACTGTCTGTGCTGCTGATGTTATACGTAGGAAGCGGTCTCCTGTGCCCACTTGTTGTAGTGTAGTTCCCACTTTCTCTCCTATCAGGTTCAGTGTGTTCAGACTGATATTGAGGTCTTTAATCCACTTGGACTTGAGTTTTGTGCATGGTGACAGACATGGATCTATTTTCATTTTTGTACAGATTGAAATCCAGTTTTGCCAGCACAATTTGTTGAAGATGCTCTCTTTTTTCCATTGTATAGTTTTAGCTCCTTTATCGAAAATCAGTTGCTCATAGGTTTGTGGATTAAAGTCAGGGTCTTCTATACGGTTCCATTGGTCGACTTCTCTGTTTTTATGCCAATACCAAGCTGTTTTTAATACTGTAGCTCTGTAATAGAGTTTGAAGTCAGGGATGGTAATGCCTCCAGACGTTCCTTTATTGTATAAGATTGTTTTGGCTATCCTGGGTTTTTTATTTTTCCATATAAAGTTGATTATTGTCTTCTCCAGATCTGTGAAGAATTTTGATGGGATTTTGATGGGGATTGCATTGAATCTATATATTGCTTTTGGAAGAATTGCCATTTTTACTATGTTGATCCTCCCAATCCAAGAGCAAGGGAGATCCTTCCATTTTCTGGTGTTATCTTCAATTTCTTTCTTCAAAGACTTAAAGTTCTTGTCAAATAGATCTTTCATTTCCTTGCTCAGGGTTACCCCAAGATATTTTATGCTATTTGTGGCTATCCTGAAAGATGATGCTTCTCTGATTTCCCTAATTCATGATCTTAGAGAAGCTAAATAAGAAGGAGAACCCAAAGAATGTTTTAAAACCACTTATGAGTGAGTACATGTGATAATTGTCTTTCTGGGTCTGGATTACTTCACTCAAAATGATGTTTTCTAGTGCCATTCATTTGCCTGCAAAATTCAAGCTGTCGTTATTTTTTTTCTTCTATGTAGTACTCTATTGTGTAAATGTACCATGTTTTCCATATCCTTTCTTCGGTCGAAGGACATTTAGGTTTCCAGGTTCTGGCTATGACAAACAATGCTGCTATGAACATAGTTGAGCACATGTTCTTGTGGCATGGCTGAACATCCTTTGGATATATACCAAAAAGTGATATTGTTGGGTCTTGAGGAAGGTTGCTCCCTAATTTCCTGAGAAATCACGACACTTACATCGAAAGGGACTGTACCAGCTTGCATTCCCACTAGCAATGCAGAAGTGTTCCCTTTTCCCAAAAACCTCTCCAGCATAAGTTGTCATCAGTGTTTTTGATCTTGGCCATTCTTACAGGTGTAAGATGGAATCTCAGAGTTGTTTTGATTTGCATTTCTCTGATGACTAATGATGTTGATCATTTTCTTAAGTTCATTGTATATTTTGGAGATCAGACCTCTGTCTGATGTGGGATTAGTGAAGATCTTTTCCCATTCTGTAGGCTGTCATTTTGTCATGTTGACCATGTTCTTTGCTTTACAGAAGCTTTTCAGTTTCAGGAGGTCCCATTTATTAAATGTTTCTCTCAGTGTCTGTGCTGCTGAGGTTATATTTAGGAAGTGGTCTTCTGTGCCAATATATTCAAGTGTACTTCCCACTTTCTCTTCTATACTGTTCAGTGTGGCTAGCTGAGGTCTTTGATCCATCTGGACTTGAGTTTTGTGCATGGTGATAGATATGGGCCTATTTTAATTCTTCTACATGTTGATATGCCAGCACCATTTGTTAAATATGCTTTCTTTTTCCATTTGATATTTTTTACATCTTTGTCAAAAATCAGGTGTTTGAAGGTGTGTGGATTAATATCCGGGTCTTCTATTTGGTTCAATTGGTCCTCCTGTCTGTTTTATGCCAATACCAGGATAGCCAAAATAACCCTGTACAATCAAAGAACTTCTAGAGGCATCACAATCCCTGACTTCAACTTCAAACTCTACTACAGAGCTATAGTACTGAAAATGGTTTATTCATCTTACTGCTACTACTGTTTTATAATTCATTTATCCACTCATCATTTGATGTTCCCTAGAATTGTTTCCACTTTTCTGCTATTATGGTGACTGCTATTTAATTTTGGTGGACTTGTGTTTCCATGTCACTTGGTTATGCAATTGAAAATAAATTGATGGATCAACAAATATCAAACATAAAAAACTACCTTTTGTCCAAAGTAATATATGGTTTTTCAGAAGCACAAAGAATTTGAGAGTTTCTGTTGATCTTTAACCAATACTTGATACTTTTTCATCACTGCCCTTTTCATGCAAGCCTTATTTTGTGATAAGTTGTGATGTTTCATAGTGATTTTGTTTTGTGGATGTCTAATGATTATTTTTGCTTAGTATTTTTGACATGCTTCTTGGGCCATATTTTATATTCATTTTTGACATGTTTATTCAACTCATACTATTTGCTTATTATAGTATAGGATTTTTATTAAAAGAGTTAGTTATAAAGTTAACATACAAGTCCTTTACCAAATAATTATCAGATATTTTCTTACAATCTGTGATATAGTTTCGCTTTTTAAGTAGTGGCTTTTAAAGAGCAAATATTTTTAATTTAAGGAAGGCTCAATTTATTGTATTACATTTTCTTAATTAAAGCATTTACGTTTTATTACAGCAGCAGCATAATAAGCAATATATGCACTTGTAAAATTCCTTAACTTTTAAAACAATATATGCTGAGCAAAACTATCATTTATTTAAATCTCTCATTATGATCTGCATAATTAGAGAAAGATAATTGCATTGAATAGTTTATCATAATTGTGATCATTCTTGATATTCTAATAGAATATTTATGCCTTATAAGACAGTTGATTCAGAATTATCTGTAGTTATACACACACACATATATATTATAGTTCTTTTATCACATTCAGTGTGACTTGTTTTGTTTATGTACTTTTAAGTATTACAAACTGGCTGTGCTCTCCTTGACCCCGCGCTGCCTGCCACGTTCTTCCTTTTCTCCACGAATCATCGGGCTACCAGGCAGCCCTGTTTAGGTGCTGAGGAGTTCCATCTGGACAGGTGAATGTGTGCTATCCAGGGGCGGATTGTCCCGGAAGAGAGCACAACCTCCCTCCCCCAGCTCCTTCTGCAGGGCTGTCTTTCTTATGCACGACCCTCCCCCAAGCCTGCATTTTCTGCAAGGTTCTCTGCTCAGGAACAGTTTTCTGCTCCTACACTAAGGCTACACACCCAGAGCTCTGAGTACCTGCCTACCTGGCAGGCCTAAAGACCCACAAAGGGAGTACACGCACCTTCAGCTTGTGCAGCAGGGTCTCCTGTGTTCTATTTGTCCCCGCCCTGCCCCCCAAGTTCCAACTTTTTTTCCCGCAGGTCATTGGACTACCAGGCGTCCATGTTTTGGTGCTGAGGAGTTCCATCTGGATGGGACTGTGCCTGCTTCTACACTGAAGAGATACACCCAGAGAGTCAGTCACAGCAAAGACTAGACCAAGACACCAGGCCTCTCCTGGCTCCATTTGAAAGAAGAGATGGGAAGGTGCCAATGCAAGAATTCCTCCAACAACCTGAAAGGCAACATGACATCACCAGAATCCAGGGATCCCGAAATAAGAAGAATTGTACACCCTACTCCAGAAGAATTAGAAGAAAGTGACTCAAAAGTGAATTATATGAAAATAATAGAAGACCTTAAACAGGAGGTGAAAAACTGCCATAACCAATTAGAGATTACAAACAAAAAGGTAGAGGAAATGAATAAATTGCTCAAAGATACCCAAGAAAACCAAGAGAAACAAGAAAAAGCAATCAAACAGGTAAGGGAAGC
>NW_026068152.1:821397-822400 GCF_014885135.2 Alexandromys fortis
GACACTATGAAAGCAGTCCTGAGAGGAAAGTTCATAGCACTAAGTGCCCACTTAAAGAACACAGAGAAAGCACACATAGGAGACTTAACTGCCCACCTGAAAGCTCTAGAAAAAAAAGAAGCAAACTCACCTAGGAGGAGTAGAAAACTGGAAATAATCAAACTAAGGGCTGAAATCAACAAAATAGAAACACAGAAAAAAATCCAAAGAATCAATGAAACAAAAAGCTGGTTCTTGGAGAAAATCAACAAGATTGATAAACCCCTATCCAAACTAATCAAACAGCGGAGAGAGATAACACAAATTAACAAGATTAGAAATGAAAAGGGAGACATAACCACAGACACAGAGAAAATTCAGAAAATCATTAGATCTTACTACAAAAGCCTATATGACACAAAATTGGAAAATGTTAAAAAAATGGACACTTTTCTAGATAAGTAACATATACCAAAATTAGACCAGGACCAGGTGAACAATCTCAAAAAACCTGTTAGTCACAACAAATTAGAAGTTGTTATAAAAAACCTCCCTACCAAAAAAGCCCAGGTCCAGACAGTTTCAATGCAGAATTCTACCAGAACTTCCAAGAAGTCCTAATACCTATATTCCTTAAGGTATTTCCCAATATAGAAACAGAAAAGTCATTGCCAAATTCATTTTATGAAGCTACAGTTACCCTGATACCAAAACCATACAAAGATGCAACCAAGAAAGAGAATTACGGGCCAATCTCACTCATGAACATCGATGCCAAAATCCTCAATAAAATACTGGCAAACCGAATCCAAGAACACATTAGAAAAATTATCCATTATGATCAAGTAGGCTCATCCCAGGGATTCAGGGCTGGTTCAACATATGAAAATCTATCAATGTAATCCATCATATAAATAAACTGAAAGAAAAAAAAACATATGATCATTTCATTAGATGCTGAAAAAGCATTTGACAAAATTCAACATCCCTTTATGATAAAAGTCTTGGAGAGACTAGGGATACA
>NW_026068152.1:823435-833461 GCF_014885135.2 Alexandromys fortis
AACTCAAGAAACTAGACTTTAAAAAGCTAAGTAACCCAATTAAAAAATGGGGCACTGAACTGAACAGAGAATTCTCAACAGAAGAAATTCAAATGGCCAAAAGACACTTAAGGTCATGCTCATCCTCCTTGGTGATCAGGGAAATGCAAATTAAAACAACTTTGAGATACCATCTTACACCTGTCAGAATGGCTAAAATCAAAAACACCAATGATAGCCTTTGCTGGAGAGGTTGTGGAGTAAGGGGCACACTCATCCATTGCTGGTGGGAATGCAAACTTCTGCAACCACTTTGGAAATCAGTGTGGCGATTTCTCAGGAAATTTGGGATCAACCTACCCCAAGATCCAGTAATACCACTCTTGGAAATATACCCAAGAGATGCCCTATCATATGACAAGAGCAATTGTTCAACTATGTTCATAGCAGCACTATTTGTAATAGCCAGGACCTGGAAACCACCTAGATGTCCTTCAGTTGAAGAATGGATGAAGAAAGTATGGAATATATATACATATTAGAGTACTACTCAGTGGTAAAAAACAATGACTTCGCGAATTTTGCATGCACATGGATGGAAATAGAAAACACTGAGCCTATAATTAGCGATCCTATAGAAGCTAAATAAGGAGAACCCAAAGAAAAACATATAGGCAACCAACAGGAAGACACTGATGGCAGCAATACTCAAGTACTTCTCACATCACAGAAAAAAAGTTCTTGATTTTATGGATTCAAACACTCTTATCTTTCATAGAATGTAGCATTTTCATTTTACATCAATATAAAGCAAAAGCAATATTAAAATATTATTTACCATTTCTCAAATAACTACCATCAAACTAAAGTTTTTCTTTATAGTCAAATCCATTCGAAAAATTTATCTCCCCCATTTTTACTATTACTCTTTCCATGCATTGTTAAAGTTAAGACAACAATGCAAAATTCAATGCTACCTTTTTAAAAAAAATCTCTTCTTATTCTATTTTTCTCTCTTTTAAACTTCATCCTATTTATTATATTTTCAGTATTCCTTATTGCTATTGGATTTGTTCTGAATAAATTATTACTATATTTTATGTGTTATTGCCAAGGGTGTTAATTTTCTTGAGTTCTTTTGGGTATTATCTATGATAACATTAACATATTGGTTGTGTGTTAAGCTAGTGATCTTTACTTCCAGCACAAGTGATAGAAACTATACCTTAATCCTGTTATACTTAGCACCTTCTGACCTAGAATAATACATACATTAATTAAAAAAGGATGATACTAGAACTTTCATTGGAAGTTCAATACACAGTATCATTTATGTGAATTCCAATGTAGAAACACAAACAACAGGAAACACAAGTCTATAAATCTTTCTAGAAGTAAGAAATTTCAAAATAATTGATTACAATGATAGCTAAGTCATGAAATTCTGGACAAATATTTAAAACAATTATAGGAATTATCAACAAATAAAGAGAATGAGTATAAGCACCAGGTACTCTGCATTAACATTTATCCCAAGATAGTATAAAGTCCATGGGATTATTTGTGTAATATTTAGAGGTCCGGTATAACTTGTCAATTGTGGTTTTGATCATATGTCTCTACATAATTTATTCAGTGATTTATTTAGAAACTATTCATAATATATTTTTCTTTTAATATAAAAATCTTTCTATGGTATTCAGATTGGCTTCTAATTTATTTTGTAGCAAAATCTGGCTCTGAATTTAATAGTTATGTCACAACTTATGAGTGCTTGCCTTACAGCTTTCATCCACGATAGCCAGCTTCTACTCAGGTTTTGAAAGACCATCTACAACCAATATGTTTTTTTCTTTGCTCGCTATCATTTTATTATTTTATATTTTAGTTAATTAATTAATTTGTTTATTTATTAAAGACTTCTGTCTCTTCCACGCCACTGCCTCCCATATCCCTCCCCCTCCCCCAATCAACTCCCCCTCTCTCATCAGCCAGAAGAGCAGTAGGATCATAACCCAGTGCCATTGTTTTTGACTTCTCAGCAGTCCTCATTGTCTGCTATGTTCAGTGAGTCTGGTTTTATCCCTTCAGAATAAAAGTTCTCCTTACTTCCCTCTATCACACAGGTATAATATATGAAATATAAGCATATATAATCTATAACATTGAAAATAAAATAAAATATAGGTAGCTGTAGTGATATTTCATTTGTATTTTAAGAAATAAATCTTGCCTGAAGTTCTGAGAGTAAAACAGATGCTCTGATCAGCCTTACACCTCAGGCAGTGGTGATACATTTTAATGCCAGTAGCCACACTAGTTTGCCATAGAAACCGGGTGGTAGTGGTGCATGCCTTTAATCCCAGGCCTGGAGAGTTATGTATGAGGTCCTTCTGTCTATGTGTTGCTTTTATTAGTCAATGAATAAAGACGTTGCCTTACCTGTTGATAGGGCAGAACTTGGATAGGTGGTGAAAGCTAAACTGAATGCTGGGAGGAAGAGTCACAGAGAGATGTCGTGGAGCCGCCTCCAGAAATAGATATGCTGAAACTTTGCTGGTAGGCCACAACCTCGTGGTGAAATACAGATTAAAAGAAATGGGTTAAATTAAGATGTAAGAGTTATCCAATAAGAAGCTAGAACTAATGGGCCATGCAGTGTTTTAATTAATACAGTTTCTGTGTGATTATTTCAGTTCTGAGTGGCCAGGATGAACAAGCAACTCACCCTAATAGGAGAGAAATATAAGACAGGAGGTGACAGTTCTCTCACACAGTCTCATTCCAAGATTCCTGGATGCAGGATTGCCATGTTGGACTGAGGTAGATGTAAGAGCCAATGGCTGACTGTTTTGCTTCTCTGACTTCATGTTGAACCCCAATTTCTGTCTCTGGGTCTTTATTAATCGTGCTACAGGTAGTGAATATGTTAAAAATATATTTCCTATATGTGTGGTAATATTACTCATTTTTTTGTACAATGAATATATGGTAATAATAATAGTGCAATGATAAAAGCAAAATACAGCAGACAGTATTATATTTCTAATATTGAACTATACGTTGCCATTTTATGAATAAAATGGAAAAATGCATCTTATAAATGAATTAATATCTTATTGTTAAAATTGTGTTCTGTTTTTTGAAATTAAAATCTATTTACATTATTTCCTACTTTTCTTTCTTCCCACCACACTTTAAATGCACCCTCTTACTTTCTCTCAAATTCATGACCTCTATTTCTTTAGTTGTTACACACATATGCCCATATATTTCTAAATATGTAAAAACAATCTGCTTAATCCTTATAATGTTAATTCTATGTATATAATTTCAAGACTGACCACTCAGTATTAGAAAACCAATCTAGGAACTGTTCCCAGGGGAAGAAAATTTCTCCTTCTCTCAGCATTTCTTAATTCCTTGGTTGCCTATAGTTCTCTGTCTATGAATGAAGCCCTATAAAATTTCCCCCTTCCGTGATAACATGTCTATAACAAGGACCATTATGCCACAGTGCCCACAAGGGTTGAAGAGTGGAACCCATATGTTGGTGTTAACAAATAGATCTCCAATTGTATTTAAAATTTACTCAACAAGAAGCAATCATTCCTGGAACTGAAATGTAGTCTACTAGCCAGAGCTAGTGATGTTATGGAACTTACAGGAGCAGATATAACCATTGCTTTACTAAACCAGCATAATTCCTAAATGCATTCTAAATATTTATCCTCATATTTATATGCAGGTACAGTCTTACTCCTCACAAAGAATATCTCCTTACACCAGATAGTGGCCATTACAGAAAAAACATAACCAATCAAAATGCAAAGGTGTCCAGCTCCAATAGATACACCAACAAGTCAACTCCTAAACCCACAGCTTAAGGATCATAGTAGAAGAACAAGCAGAAATATTATAAGGGCCAGAGGAAGTTCGTTGTGGAATTGTGTCTCCTAGATATATTAGAGAGGCTACACTCAAGAAGGCTCATTAATATGGCTGCCTAAACAAGATCTCATTGTTAAAAATAGTCACTTATTTTTGTTGCTCTATTATATTTCTGATGCTCTCATTTTCCTCTGGAAATTGTTTTCCATTAATAACTTCCTTTGCTTCTTTTAGTTCATTTTTGCTTGTAATAAAATATTGTAATTTTCATCCATTGCTGGTGGGAATGCAAACTTGTGCAACCACTCTGGAAAGCAGTGTGGAGGTTTCTCAGAAAATTCAGGATCAACCTACCCCTGGACCCAGCAATACCACTCTTGGGAATATACCCAAAAGAGGCCTTATCATACAACAAAAATATATGCTCTACTATGTTCATAGCAGCATCGTTTGTAATAGCCAGAACCTGGAAACAATCTAGATGCCATTCAATTGAAGAATGGATGAAGAAAGTATGGAATATATACACATTAGAGTACTACTCAGCAGTAAAAAACAAGGACTTCTTGAAGTTTGCAAGCAAATGGATGGAAATAGAAAACACTATCCTGAGTGAGGTAAGCCAGACCGAAAAAGAGGAACATGGGATGTACTCACTCACATTTTGTTTCTAGCCATAAATAAAGGACATTGAGCCTACAATTCAGGTTCTTAGAGAAGCTAAATTAAGAAGGAGAACCCAAAGAAAATCATATAGGCATCCTCCTGAATATTAAACTTCATTAGGCGATGAAAGGAGACAGAGACAGAGACCCACATTGGACAGACTGAAATCTCAAGGTCCAAATCAGGAGCACCAGGAGAGAGAGCACGAGCAAGGAACTCAGGATCGTGCGGGGGGGGGGGCACCCACACACTGAGACAATGGGGATGTTCAATCGGGAACTCACCAAAGCCAGCTGGCCTGAGTCTGATAAAACCTGGGTTAAAACCTGTCTCGCTGAACATAGTGGACAATGAGGACTACTGAGACCTCAAGAACAATGGCACTGGGTTTTTGATCCTACTGCATGTACTGGCTTTGTGGGAGCCTAGACAGTCTGGATGCTCACCTAACTAGACCTGGATGGAGGAGGGTGGTCCTTGGACTTCCCACAGGGCAGAGAACCCTGATTGCTCTTTGGGCTGACGAGGGAGGGGAACTTGATTGGGGGAGGGGGAGCAAAAGGGGAGGCGGCGGTGGGGAAGAAACAGAAATCATTAATAAATAAAAAAATAAAATAAAATAAAAAAAGAAAAAAGAAAATACCATTAAAAAAGAATATCCTGATTTTAAAAAAAGAACAATTCTGCTGAATTCTAGATTGAGCATTCTTTGTTTACTGCAGTTAAACATTATAGTGTAACGTCTTTCTTGCCTCATAATTTCTACAGAGCAGCCATGATGTAGGATTCCCCTCTGTATGCTGTGAATATGTTTTTATTACCATTGATCAATGAATAAAGCTGTTTCAACCAATGGCTTAGCATAGCAAAGTCAGGTGGGAAATCTGAATAGAAATATAGAGAGAAAGTAGGCAGAGTTAAAGAGACACCATGTAGCTGCCAAAGGAGAAAGACACTAGAAATTTACCCAGTAAGCCACAGTCTTGTGGCGATACACAAAATAATAGAAACAGATGAATTTAAGATGTAAAAGCTAGCTAAGAATTCGACAGAATCATTGACCAAATAGTGTTGTAATTAGTACACTTTCTGTGTGATTATTTAAGTCTGAGTGGTCAGGAAATGAAAGAGCAGCCTCTGCTTATACAGCTATGTGAAGTGAATTGTTACTCCTGTATAGATAATAAGGTGATATAGTTTTTCTAGATACACTCAACACACAGGCACATGTGTGTGTGTGTGTGTGCGCGCGTGTGTGTTTGCACATTCACACAAATTTAAAATATTGATTTTTCCAATTTATGAGTATGAACGATTTTTCTGTCTTCTAATGCTTTATTCAATTTCTCTCTTCAGTGTTTTCCAGTTTTCAATGGGGGAGGTATTTCATTTCCTTGGTTAGGTTTATTTTGAGATAGTTAATCATCATCATGTGTTTTCAATTGTGAATAAGATCATTTCCCTGATTTCTTTTTTATTTGATTATAATTTTGTTACCTATTAGTATTATTAGTTTTATAATAGAAGCAAATATTTAAAAGATAAAATTAGGAACTCTTACTTAATAGTACACCCAATCTTGGTTTCCCACCACTAAATCCTTTTCTTTTCGTATGTAAGCCTAAGCCTTCAGTGCCTGAGCCATCTCTCCAGGTATGTACTAAGTATTTGGACTGCCAGTAACTATTTTCCTTATTGAAAATAGATTTTCCAATACAATATATTGTTTTTTCTTGGCAAATTACAATGTATCTTTTATTTCTTGACAAATATTTCATATTGTAATAGTTTTTCAGCCTATAATTTTACTGTGGCCATTATATTTGCTATGTCTGCAGATTCTTTGTCAAACCAGGTATTCAGGATAATACATGGGGACTGAACCATACAGCCCTCATTGTAATTAATAGTCCCATGAACATTGCCTAGACAAAGCTCATGGAAAGAACTTTTATAACCAGGTTTGGACTTTGGGGTGAAGTGGGGTCATTTTCATGTAAATATGAAAGTTCTTCCAGGTTCAGTCATTGTTTATCTTTGTTAAGGTGGTATGATTTCTTTTTTAAATAAATAAATAAATAAATTTGTTATTTACTTACTTATTTTTAATTTTTTTATTGAAAGTTGATTCTTTTCTTATACAATATATCCTTATTATAGTTTCCCCTCCATTCACTACTCCCAGTTCCTCCCCACCTCCCTATCCTTTTAGATCCACTCCCTTTATGTCTCTCACTAAAAAGTATTAGGCTTCCACATGCCTTTAATTCCAGCACTTAGGAGGCAGCAGAAGGAAGATCTCTGAGTTTAAAGCCAGCCCAGTCTACAAAGTGAGTTTCAGGACACCCAGGCTTGTTTCATAAAGAAACCTGCTTTTGAAAAACTGAAGAAGGAGGAGGAGGAGGATGATGAGGAGAAGGAGGAGGAGGGAGAGGAGGAGGAGGAGGAGGAGGAGGAGGAGGAGGAGAAAAGAGTTGGCTTTCAATAGGCAATAATCAAACATGACAAAACAAAATATAAAAAGATATCATATCCAAGTTGCATGTGACTAGCCAATAGTAGAAAAAGAGTCCCAAGAACAGGCACATGAGATAAAAGACCCACTCTTTCTCACAGTCAAGATTCCCATAAAAATACTAAGCTAATGGCTTATATATATATATATATACATATACATATACATATACATATACATATACATATACATATACATATATATAATATGTACAGACTCATGTATAACCTGTACTAGCTGTTTCAGTCTCAGTGGGTTCAGTTCAGAGTGTCTGGTTATCTTGGTATCCTCTAGTTCTTCCAGCTCTTACAATCTTTCTTCCTCTTCTTCCTTAGGATTCCCTAACTCCAAAGGGAGGGATTTGATGGAGACATCCCATTTAGATTCTTTCTCTACATAATGTTTGACTGAGGGTCTCTTCATCTGTTCCCATTTGCTGCCAGGGGAAGCCTCTCTTATGATGACTGGATAAGGCACTGATCTATGAGTATAGCAGAATATCATGAAGAATCATTGTGTTGATTTTTTGGCCAGTTGTGTTTGGTTTTACATTAGATCTCTGGGCTATCTAGTCTCTTGTTCTTGGTTACCCAATCAGTGTCTTGTATAGGTTTTTTCTCAAGGAGTAGGCCTAAGTCAAATCAGACATTTGTTGGCTACTCACACAAGTTTTGATCAAGATATACCACATAGCCAAAGTTACAAAATCAGCATTGTTATATCCCAAAAAATACATGGATCAAAGTAAGAAAGAAAAAATTAGACATAAGCTTTATATTCAAAGATAAACTGCTACAGCCATCTGATTTGTCCCCAAAATTTTGAAATCATTCCCTGGAGAAAGGTTACACTTTTTAATCAATGGTGTTGGAAAAATTAAATATATGAACATAAAAGAATAAAACCAGTTCCTTACTGCTCACTCTGAACAAATATCAACCCCAAATGGGAGAACAACAACAACAACAAAATTTACCATAAGACTTAAAACTCTAAAACTACTAAAGGAAAAAGTAGGAACAAAACTTCATGGTGCAAGAACTCACACAGACTTCCTGAATGCTATTTAGGAAGTAGTGCTAACAACTGACAAAGTGGGGCATCATAAAGTTAAAAATGTCTTGTATAGCAAAAGAAACTGTTAATAGA
Source organism: Alexandromys fortis (assembly GCF_014885135.2). Classification (NCBI taxonomy): domain Eukaryota; kingdom Metazoa; phylum Chordata; class Mammalia; order Rodentia; family Cricetidae; genus Alexandromys; species Alexandromys fortis. Next base: position 831,636 of record NW_026068152.1, read on the forward strand.
GTAAGCAGGTAGTCTGCAGAGAGAATCTTTGACAGCTATACGTTTATCAGAGGAGTACTATTTAGAGTATACAAAGAACTAAAGCACACTAAAGGAAGCAAACAACCAAATAAAAATGGGCTGTAAAACTAATTTTCTAACGAATAAATAGAAATGACCAGCAAACATTTTAGAGAAAGTTTCTATTTTGAATCTTCTGGGGAAAAGCAAATCAATGTTACTTTGTGATTCTATCTGATTCTAGTTAGAATGGCTATCATTAAAAAAAACAAGTGACAAAAATTCTGTATGTTGTGAAAGATGAACCATTATTCACTGTTTGAGGAAAGGTAAACTGGTACAGTCACTATGGAAATCAGTGTGTTGTTCCCTCAAAAATTTAAAAATAGAGCTATCATATGATTCAGTTATACTACTCCTGGACATATATCCAAAGGACTCCATATTCAATATCAGAAATACCTATATATCCATGATTTCTAGTCACAATAGCTAGGAAATGGAGTCAGCCCTATATGTATATCAAGTGATCATGGATAACAAAAATATAGTTAATATATACAATGTAAATCTTAAAACAGGAAGAGAAAATCAAATTATAATTTTTTTAAAAAATAGATGGAACTAGAAATTACGTTGGATGAGGTAACATATTTGGGTTAATTAAATACTTTGTGCATACACATCTGTGAATAAGTGTAAGAGATTTTTGAATATAAGATAATTGTGTATGTTTTCAGGACTAACCATTTGGTATTGGACCAGTTGGTGTGCTCTTCTCTGGGAAAGCTATTGTCTAGAGTTGAGTTCTGAACCTTTGCATGTCTATTAGTTTCATCCTTGTACATTAGCATGCCCAATGTTGTCAACTTTATTCAGGTCATGTTGCGGCATCCCTGTTGGTGAGTCTTCTTGTGTGTATCTTCTGACTTTTGAAGAGATATAATCTCACATCAAAGTTCCTGTTTCTATGGCTCTTACAATGTTTCTACACCCTCTTCCACTATAATCCCTGACCCTTAGGTGGTACATATATCAGATGGAACTGAGATCTGTAATTTTGTATTTTGACTGTTTTCTATACTGTTACACCTGTAGCAAAGAGAACTTTCACCACTAAAAACCTATACAAATAAATAACATTATACAGAATGAGAAGATTATGTTTACATATGTCAACAATTAAAAAAAAGAAGCCACGAGCTTGAAAGATAGCGAGTGGCTATATGTAAGGGTTTAGAGGGAGGAAAAGGAAGGGAAAATGATATAATTGATCATAAACTTGAAATATGTTCCAAAAATAAATTGTTGTAAGATGATTAATTAACAAACTTGAAATCCACAAACAATGGATTCCAATTGTACTACTGTGCTTTGCAGCACTAAGGTTAGATCATTAAGTCCAATGACATGGTAAATTCTGTCCAAACTCTAGAATAATCTTAACTCATTATAGCAAACCTTAAAGAATCAGGAGTCATCATAATGAAATAGGTTTGGGGTCCCTTTCTTCAAAATTTCAGAGTGCTCTAACCACTTTGTAGCACAATCGGCTGCTTTCAGTACTGACTTGGTTGACCTACCCTTCTCTAGTCTATTCATGAGAGAAGAAATGTAGCCCACATGGTTTCTAAACATACTTCACATTCTTTTGGTCCAATTATACATTTTATTGTCTGTAATCAGCCACTTTTAGTGTCTAAATAAAGAGGATTATGTTTGTGCATGTGTATCGTTAGGAAGTGTATGGACTCATCAGAGCTCTCTCTCTCTCTCTCTCTCTCTCTCTCTCTCTCTCTCTCTCTCTCTCTCTCTCTCTCTGCAAT
>NW_026068152.1:835657-858644 GCF_014885135.2 Alexandromys fortis
TTCTATTTCCATCCATTTGCATGCAAAATTCGAGAAGTCATTGTTTTTTACCGCTGAGTAGTATTCTAATGTGTATATATTCCACACTTTCTTCATCCATTCTTCCATTGAAGGACATCTAGGTTGTTTCCAGGTTCTGGCTATTACAAATAATGCTGCTATGAACATAGTTGAACAAATGCCCCTGTCATATGATCGGGCCTCTCTTGGGTATCAACCTACCCCTGGACCCAGCAATGCCACTCTTGGGAATATACCCAAGAGATTTTGTTTTTGACTTTTCCTAGATACAGTATTTGTCAGTCATGTCACATTAGATCTTTTTCCAGGATTATGCTATGCATAACACTGTGAAGAGACTCATTCTATCATGAAAATAGAGCTGTGCACCTTGTTAAAATCAGGTCAAATAAGTAAAAACCACTACTGAAAGAGAACTTCTAAATAGAAGAAGCCAAGGCCAGAGAGGCCAGCCTTGCTACTATTTTTTGCTGGTTTTGAGCAAAATTGTCCAGAGGACCAAGGTGGGGGGTTGTATCTATTAAAAATAATATTTATCCCTTCCCAGACCAAGGAGAAGAAAATGTGGAGCACATCATTTAAAGATAGTTTGTATCCATAGCTTGAGTTTCTTGTATGAAAATGTCACAGCCTGTCGCTAGGCCAGACTAAAAAGGCCCACCATACCTTGGCCAAAAGAGGTAGTCAAGTGTGAAATGTCCATTGACCTGAGGAAAATAATAGAATATTACTTTTCACATGTGTATTTCTGTCTGAATTTATAAACAATGATTATAATATTATATTTGGGATTTCAACATGATATATCATTGAGTTTTTTCTATCTCATCTCCATTTAATAAAGTGTCACTTGTATTGATACATATTTCTCTTCTTTCTCTTTTACTTCCAATATTAATGAAATAATTTTGAATTTCCATGCTGAAATTTCCTCTAGGTTCACTCTTCAATCCCTTGATGTCACATTTAACTTTTATTTCCCATGAATTTGCTTTTATTTGGCTAAAAATGATGTTTTGATTATAACAAGATGGTGCTCTTTTGTGCTTACTCTACCTGATTGTCTCCTGGCTCAGGCATTAGCCTGCTGTCACTAATGTTCCTAGAGTTCATGTGTGCTCTTCCTGTTTTCTTCTCAAGGCACAGCATATGTATCAAGGATGTCTGTATTTAATTAAACCTTTAGAATACTTCAGATCATCTCTTCCTAATCTTGACTTTGTTCTGAAACGTTTTAGGCTCTCTCCTTAACCACTGTCAATATCTCTTCACTCATGTTCTCCTCTTGCCTATAAACAACCTCAGTCCCTCAAGTCCTTTGAAGTCCCAACCGTTAAACCAAAAAGAACTCATAATTTATCGTAGCTCAGCCATTCTTAGCAACCATCCAGCAATTGTCTTCCATTTACCACCAAATTTTCCCAAACAATGCTATCTGCTTTGTTGTGGGAGGTCCTTCCGCACCTCCAACCAATAGCTGCTGTGATACCAGCCCATTGGGGCGTGGTCTCTCTCCCTTTAAAAAAGCGGCTATTTCCTCTGCTCGCTCTCTTCACTTCCTGCTCCGCCGGAGACTAGACTCCCTTCCTGGTTGTGCAGATGGCTGTTGTCTGGGACGGTGATCTGTAAGTTTTCCCCTTTAAATAAATAACACCCTATTAATCATAACTCCAAATTGGTGTGGCCTTGTTCGTGACTTACGCCTTCACTGCTTGTTACTGCACTTCCTTTTCCTATGTCTATCTTTTTATCCCACCACTCTATAGAAAATATTCTAATCAATGCTCTAGAGACTTTGAAGCCTTCCTCATCTAAACAATTTTTCATTGGATGATTATTTAGAGAATTGTAAAGTACAGCGTGAAAGGTTCTCAAACTTACTTGAGATTATGTCAGACTCCCAAGGACTAACAGCTGAAAGAGTCGAAGCCTTCCAGAAGTGTTCTGTGTATATCTTTTGGGTTTCACTCTCTGCCTTTAGTTATATACTTCCATAATGTTTTGGCAGAAGTAGGAAGAAAAGACTTACTCCAATTTCTTAATAAAATCAATGCTTTGTCCTAAAGATTGCTTTCTCTGCTTCAAAAGGTGTCTTTCATAGTATATTTCATGTAAGTATACAAAGATTTGTGTTATTACAATGAATGAACTCACTTTTAGGGATGGATTCAAGTTTAATGCAGTGGTATCTCATATTTGTGCTACATTGTAATTACTGCTACCACAGTGTTGCAGCTAACATTTTTTTTCAAAACACAGTCTCCCTGTGCAGCGTTGTCTGGAAATCCTAGAATTTGTTCTATAAACCAGGTTGGCCTTGAATTCAGAGAGCCACCTGCCTTTGATTCTAGATTGCTGGGATTGAAGGTGTGCACCACCACACCCAATAGCTAATATTTTTAGAGAGTCAAATTCATTTGCATTTTATTGCTTAAATGATTGCATATAGAGAGTATAAATTTCAAGATTTCAATGTGATACCAGGCTCTTTCTCTTTTTTAACTGTGCAAAGTTTGATAACATAGTATATATTCATATAACCACTATCAGTTTAAGAAACAAATGTATATTTCCTTCTATCTTTTTTCTTGCTTATCTCTTCACCACTAATTTCAAATTTATGTTAATTTATTATCTTTCTTACTCAAAAATTATATACATATTCTTGTGCCTTTTTCCACAACAGCGTTAGGTTTCTGCTTTTCGTCAGCATGCATATAGAATCATGCATTGTGACTCAATTCTACATTATGTTTATTTGATTAGTCCACAGCGATAGACCCAACTCCTCTAGCTTAGAAACCATTTCTCCAATGGCTTTCTATTCATCCATGCCTCAGCTTATTTACCACATTTGTTTTCTTCCTGTCTATTTAGTGTAGCTGTTCTCTGAGTTTTAGACCTCTGCTCTTAGTTCATCTCAATTTCTACCCTGCGATTTTTGTTATATTTTAATTTTATTTTCTGTTATCTCTTTTGGTATGATATCCAGACCTATACTTCTCTTATCAGACTCTTTCCTGAGCCCTAGTCTACCATCCTTAAAAGTTTATTGTGTGTCTTGCTGTGCACTTAACTTGCATTGAACTCAAATAGCATTTATTGAGTATGTGTTTTATACCAAACTTGTGAGGATTTGGAGAAGAATAGTGTGAATTGACATGAACTTATTTAATCCTCCTAAGTACACCTTAACTCTTAAACTTCCAATGTCCTTAGTATTCATTGTCCTCTGTATTTATGTCAGCCAGTTTTGTCCCCTTCCTTGATGGTCACCTTTTTCCCCTCTGTGGTGTCTGTTCTTTCCCCATTGTGACACATGAGGGCTGAACTATTATGTCCATTTTACTGTTGCATAACAATCTTATTTTACTATTTTTTATAATTTTTTAATTTTTTTCCATTAAAAAATTACACTTCCTCCCCTCCTCCCATTCCCCTCCCGCTCCTCCACTCACCTTCCTCCCTCCCCCTCCCTCCTTTAGAGAGGGCAGGGAGCCCTGTTTTTCCTTCCCACTAATAATGTTATAAAACTTTTCATTTCAAATTTATTTTGTAAGCTGTATTTACATTGAAACTCTCTATTAACACCCTATATTTTGCTTACTCACCAACTTGAATAACTCCAGCAGCTGTCTGATCCCTGTTAAATAAGGTCTAAATTCTATAATATTACATGTAGAACCATCTTCAGTCTATCCAAAAACTCTCCAACTTTCTCTCCCCTCAGTAATTTCCTGTGTGAGGCTTTGCAAACTCAAATAGGTATTAGGCACATAATGCAAACCAGTTCTTGTGGTTGGCTGGGAACTTGTGCTGATTAGGAGGCAGATTTTTCATATAAAGGATACACTTTGTGGCTAAACTTAAGCTGATTGTTGCTGTGTGGGATTTGTGATCTAATGGTTGCCAGATTTCTCTTTTTTTCATTTTTTGAGAGAAGATAGAAACACATTTTTTTATATGAAATCATTGCATTTTTAGATGTTGGCAACTGCCAAAAACAAGTGATTTAGTTAAAAGAACACATGGATAAGGTTTGCAAGTTTATGAACTCTCTCTTATATAAATCCCAGCAAGGCTGATACAGCATTTGGCTTTTCACCTCTATTCTGCATAAGATGACTTCATCCATTCTCACTGCTTTTTTGAATCTACTGTAGCATATTTGAGAAGCTTTTTCTTCCCAGAGAGCCTTACTTTCTAAGGCACTTAGTGTCTATTTCAGTGGCTTGCCTTTTGAAAAGCCTTCTAATGTTATGTTTATTACTTTTCCTGTTTCTTTGAATATGTTATCATTTTACAGACAAAACATTCATTGTATAACCTTTGAATCCTACAAGGAAGTATATGGAGGGGTGTGCTCCAGACCCAAAACCACAAATGTCTGTGTTCTTTCTCATTTGTGAATCCTAGCTCTAAATTTTCAGATGTGAATATATAACCTAGCGTAACCATAGAAACTTGGAAAGTATGAAAAGGGACAAAGGGGCTGAGTAAGGAGCTTTAAAGAGGAGAAGAGCAGGATACAGGTGCTACAAAAGAGGACATGGGATGTGGGCATTAATTGGGGGAGAGGGAGGGGCACAGTACAGAAGGAGGAAGAGGGAGGAAGCACAAACAATACTAAAATTGTTTGAAAAAGATATAAGGAATCATATTTTATATATACATAAAATACATATCGCACATATAAGTGTATGCATATGCACATTTATATAATTTAAAACAGGTTATGCCACTGAGACAAAAAGGTGTTTCTCCCAGGAGTTACAGATGATGTAACAAAACCCAAGTACCAGGCATGAGAAACTTCCTTTTCAGTTGTTGATTAAAGGACACCAACAAACTCTAAACAATAAAGGCTATCTGCTCTTATTACAATGAATTAGATTCTCTGAATATAGAGGGTGAGGGCTTCTATGTTTGCTATCTGTAAATTGGATGGTGGAAAAATTGTGTTATTTTTCCAGAGAAGCTCAAAATCTTGAAAACAATTGAGTTGGGAAAGTTTTAATCCTAGTTTGAATGTAAAACTCTAGGACCACCTGCACAGCATGGCACTACTTACAGTGGACTGGGCCTTCCCCACTTCAATTATTGATCAAGAAAACCTCTTACAGATTTGCCTAGAGACAATTTTAAGGAGGTATTCTCTCAAATGAGTTTCCTACTCACAGATTGTGTCAAGTTGACAAAAATCTCATCATCACAATATAAAAAGTTATATTTTACAAACATTTCAATAAGGAAAAATATTCATGAAAATTATTTTCCCTTTTCTATGACTATTCACTTTGTATAACTGATATTTATATATAATATTGTATTACCCATTTTGGTGTGATAAAATTCTTTGTTATGACTTTCATCTATTTGTATTCATGTATATGCTGAGTTCATGAAGAGTTTAGGCCAATTATTTTCATGTCTTCATTGGGTTGTACAGGTACGATAATATTAAAAAGTTCACTAAGATATCCTGTATTTTAAATACAGTATTCCTTATTTCTAATGTGGACTTGTAGTTCAATTTCCTCTAAGTCTAGATCAACCATCTTAACCAAACTTTATCTCTATTCTTGGTCTATTGAGGAGCTTAAAGTGACCTTGTGGCAGTTTTTTTTTTTAAATTTCCAGTTTATGGAATTAGTTTGGTCCTTGCTTATGAGAATTTTTCATAATCTGGAATAAATATATATCATACTTATAATTTCCAAATATTGTTCTAAATGTTGCTTTCTTTCTTTTTTGAAAGTATCGTTAGATGTATATAAGTTTTAATTTTTATAAATTTTAATGCATGTATATTTTTCAGTACTATGGATTGAACCAGGGTTTTACTCATACTAGACAAGTACTTCACCACTGAATTACGGCTTCAGCTCTCTGTTTATATTTTTTTTCCTTTTTGTCAGTGTTTTAAGTTTTATACCAGGCAAATAAATTCCAATTTCAGTGTCATAAAGATCTATCTAGAGTGTGAGTCTTTAAAAAAATAACTTATTTAAATTGTTTTTATAAACATGTTTTGATCATATTCTTTCCTCAACCCTCAGCTCCTCTCAATCACTTGACCTCATTACCCACTCAACTTCATGTTTATGTTTGCTCTCTCTCTGTCTCTGTCTGTTTCTCTCTCTCTCAAAAAAGAAAAAGAAACCACAAATAAACTGAAAATAAAAACAAGCTAAAAATAAAAATAAGACAAAAAATACCAAAACAAAAAACTAAAACATACAATCATGAAGTCCATTTATGTTGGCCAGGTATTCTTGGACACATGATCTGGAATGTGGTTGATGTGCCCAGCGACAGGCCATTGGATTTTTCCTTTCCTTGAAGACATCAACTGCAAATAGCTTCTTGGTTAGGGTTGGTACTTTGTGTCCACTTACCCATCTTAGTGCTAGGATTTTGCCTGTTTTGAAGCAGTGTAGGTATTGTGCATGCTATAATAGTCTCTCTGAGTTCATATGTCTATCAGTCTTGTCATGCCTGGATGAAGTCATTTTTTTAGAGTCATCCACCACTTCTGGCTTTTAATTTTTCCACATCATCTTTTTCATAGATTTCTGAACCTTGAGGGGTAAAGGTTTGATAAACACATATCGTTTAAGGCAGTGTTCCAAAGTCTCTCACTCTTTGCATAGTTGAGTAGTGCTCTAATCTATGGCTATCATATTTTATTGTTATACTACTTTGGCTAAATAACAGTAGCAGTTTCCTCTAGCACCTATAACATATCTAGTCTCAGGGGCTTGATTACTTTAGCAGTGTCAGTTAAGTGTTCCGGAGTGGACCTTAAATCCAATCAACTAAGCATAATATTTGTGCAATAATTGCACCAATATATCTTGCAGGCAAGTTGCTGTACGTTACAGGTTTTGTAGCTGGTTGATACTGACTTTTACTCTTCTCCTCCAGCAGCATGCAAACAGAACATTAGTAACTGTGATTGAAGCTTCCAATTTGACACCAGCTCCATTTCTTCTTGTTTGATGACATAAGTAAGTGGTGTCTTTAGCAGTAAGGCCTTACCATCATGTTATGAAGAGAAACAAATACACTTGGCATTTTCACTATTGTCTCTGACAGTCAAACAGAAGCTCACTCTCTTGTAAGGCTCACACAGAAAGATGGCTGAGTGTTTGCTAGTTTGTCTGTATCTGAACAGGCTGTACTTTGTTTACTGGCAGAATGAGACAGTACTTCCATCCGGTACACAGAGAACTTCTAAAATACGACTCATATCTATTTAATGGCTGTAACTTTGACACATCTATAAAAACAGCCTCTATAGTCACATATTTCTGCTATAGAGGAAGAACATGCAGATTGTTTGCTGATCTGCACATTTCTACGGTGCCTGTCACTAAGGCGTTTGGCAGATGTCAGAGTGAAAACCACAAAGTAACCTTGATATGTTAGTAACAAAAATAACTGACTAGAAAAGTGAAAAAGAAAACAGGCATGAACTGTCACAGGGATACCAAAAGAACAACAACAACAAAATAATAACAATGTAGAGGGTGGTGGCAAATGCCTATAATCCCTGCATTCACGATGCAAGAGGCAGCAGGATCACCATGGGTGAAGCTAGTCTGGGCTACATAATGAGTTTAAGGTTGGCTTGGGCTGCAGAGTGAGATACCATATAAACAAATAGACAGACAAACAAGCAAACAAACAAAAACAAAATTGTATCTTCTAAACCTAACAACTTAATAAAACAGAGTTGAAAAGATTGGTGTATTCCATACATCAAAGACAAAGATCTATGAGTTACAGTGAATGGAGAGCTAAATGTGATTAACCAATATTCTGTTATGGTGAAACTTATCAACCTATGTTAAAAGTATTAAGTTATTCTCCTCCTGAATTTTGCAAATACTGTTCTAAGAAAACTGCAGATCAATTCTACATAATAATCATTAACATTTTTTCATTCACCAAATATTTTCAGATAGATTTGGTTCTAGAAACTCTACAAAATATTTATTACATCTCAACTCAACAGAAGAACAACACACTCAGAAAACATTAGTGAGATAACTGAGCACATATAGAAGCTCCAAGTTTTTTAATCCAAGTTTGATTTTTTTTTGTTTAAAATTTAAGTGACTCCTGATATATTGTATTTTCCCCTAAGAAGAAAAGACAGAAGGAGGTTACTTGTGTAAAAACAATTTTAAAAAATTACTTGGATAATTTTCCAAATAATTATCTGCCTTAGTGAATATAATAAAGACAGAAGTTTTTAGTAATTCAAATAATCACTAACATTTAAAATTGATTGTCCTTGTGTATATCAAATGATTTCCAAAATGATCACATCATGGAAATAGATATACATGTCCATGTGATAGTCAAGAAAATTGTGGTCTAGAGTTTTTAGAAGTTAATTCAACAGACAAGGCAATTTAGGAATTTCTTAATCAATGAGAGACAAAAAGAGTTCGCTCATTTATTCATCAACTGTTTTTCAGTTTTTTTTTAAATGTGCCAGTTACTGTGACACATATAGGGGACACAAAGACAAGCTTTTGGCTAGAGTAGTAGCAAATGTATAAAATATTATTATATAAATATAGTGATAAGTGTTTGGATGTCAGGGATACTGAAGGGTTAATGAGTTAATCTATGGATGCCAGAGAAAGTAGTTTTTAAAGCTGTTTTGAATATTTATTTATTTATTTATTTATTTATTTATTTATTAAAGATTTCTGTCTCTTCCCCACCGCCGCCTCCACCAATCAAGTCCCCCCTCCCTCGTCAGCCCAAAGAGCAATCAGGGTTCCCTGCCCTGTGGGAAGTCCGAGGACCACCCACCTCCATCCAGGTCTAGTAAGGTGAGCATCCAAACTGCCTAGGCTCCCAAAAAGCCAGTACATGCAGTAGGATCAAAAACCCAGTGCCATTGTTCTTGAGGTCTCAGTAGTCCTCATTGTCCGCTATGTTCAGTGAGACCGGTTTGAACCCAGGCTTTTTCAGACCCAGGCCAGCTGGCCTTGGTGAGTTCCCGATTGAACATCCCCATTGTCTCAGTGTGTGGGTGCACACCTCGCGGTCCTGAGTTCCTTGCTCGTGCTCTCTCTCCTTCTGCTCCTGATTTGGACCTTGAGATTTCTGTCCGGTGCTCCAATGTGGGTCTCTGTCTCTGTCTCCTTTCATCGCCTGATGAAGGTTAATATTCAGGAGGATGCCTATATGATTTTCTTTGGGTTCTCCTTCTTATTTAGCTTCTCTGAGAACCCGAATTATAGGCTCAATGTCCTTTATTTATGACTAGAAACCAAATATGAGTGAGTACATCCCATGTTCCTCTTTTTGGGTCTGGCTTACCTCACTCAGGATGGTGTTTTCTATTTCCATCCATTTGCCTGCAAACTTCAAGAAGTCCTTGTTTTTTACTGCTGAGTAGTACTCTAATGTGTATATATTCCATACTTTCTTCATCCATTCTTCAATTGAAGGGCATCTAGGTTGTTTCCAGGTTCTGGCTATTACAAACATTGCTGCAAATGGCCAAAAGACACTTAAGGTCATGCTCAACTTCCTTAGCGATCAGGGAAATGCAAATCAAGACAACTTTAAGATACCATCTTACATCTGTCAGAATGGCGAAAATAAAAAAACACCAATGATAGCCTTTGCTGGAGAGGTTGTGGAGAAAGGGGTACACTCATCTATTGCTGGTGGGAATGCAAACTTGTGCAACCACTCTGGAAAGCAGTGTGGAGGTTCCTCAGGAAATTCGGGATCAACCTACCCCTGGACCCAGCAATACCACTCTTGGGAATATACCCAAGAGAGGCCTTATCATACAACAAAAGTATATGCTCTACTATGTTTATAGCTGTTTTGAATTTTGAATGGAATCTTACATGCTTAAAGTGAAGCAAGGGGAATTTCAGTTAAACTTCAGGGAGGACTTACATATTAGCTTAAGAATTATAATGCCCCATTGAAAGAGGTAGGGTAGCTTTTAAGCTCTGGAGACTTTGAAGGTCAGAGGTAATCTTTCCAAAGGCAAGAGACGTGGTCCTTTAAGTAAGGACATCTCGTGGCGCTGGTGTTTTTCTGATTAATTGAGGGCTGCTACAGCATGCTTGGAGATTTGCGGAATCAGGCTGCAGACATTATGGAAATCATGCAGAGTACCTAAAAGCAAGCCAATAAAAATGTTCCTATTCTTTTTATGCCTGGTTTCTATGTGAATCTGTGTTTGAGGAGAAATTAAGTGTGTTTGTCGTAAGCAGATGTTCATGTGCTCTCAGCTAAGTAATAATGGGAAACTGTAGAAGGAGGTGGTGCTGGGAAGGAGGCATTGGGGCCGAGCAATATGGATGTTGCCAAGGCACTTTATAGAAGAAAAGGAGGATTGCTGCCTCCTGCTGAAATTCTTTTGAAAAATATGATTGTGTTAGAAAAACCGAGATAACAAATCTGAGAGAACGCATCAAAGCAGAGGCTTAGAGGGATAACTCGCAGCTGAGGATCTTGAGTCTTTTTCAGAATATCTTGGTATCAAGGCTCAGCTTGCTCCAGAGGGAGTGGATTTCCTAGACTTATTAAAGATCTAAGAGGCAACATACTGCAATGCTTAGGACTATAGAACCTGGAACAGACAGCCTGGATTTCAGTGCTTATTCTTATGAAACAATTGTGCCAGCCATCTTGGACAAGATTTTTTAACTGCCTGATTCTTATTTCTTTCATCTGTGAAATGGAGATAATGATCATATACCTGCATTTACTTGTAGTATTATTTGAGGATTAAATGAATGAATTCACACAGAAAACTACCATGAACATGATAGGTGTCATTTCGGGATAAGATTAGCCCTTTTCAGCTTTCAAAGTCCTTCCTCAGAACCCGGTGAAAAGAACCAGGCTACTTAAATTAACCACATTTGACAAACGAGGCTATAAGATCCAAGGGGCTGAGTAGGTTGCTCCAGGTCATGCAGAGCCAAGACCTGAACCAAGCCTTCATGCCTCATCTAGCATTCTTTCCACTTGATCACACCTGTCATTTGGTCTACATTTCTCCTTAGTGCTTTCTTGGAAAATAAGAAAATACATGTGTTTGCCTACAATAATTTCCTGTTGCTGAGCCAAATTTTCTCCCATTTCAGTAGCTTAAAACAGTGCTTATTTACTATATCCAAATTCCTCTGACTCTCCAGTCAATGAACAGATTAGCTGAACCTTACTCAAGATCTCATAGAGCTGTAGTCAAGGTGCCAGTGAGGTGGAGTTCTTATTTTCAGGCTTGGTTAGGAGAAAGTCTGCTTCAAAGTTTCTTCAATATTCTTGGCATAATGTACAGTTCATTGTGGCTGTATGATTCCTGGTGGCTTTCTTCTTCAAAGACTGTAATGGAGTGAGTTCAGAGGAGTCCTAACCCATCTTTTAGACTGCTAACCCCTTTTGACCAGGTCTTACTCAGAAAATCTCCCTTTGATTAATGAAAAATCAATTAGTACCTTAGTCACATGTTAAGATTCTTTTCACCTTTGCCCTTTTCTACAAGAGTGGCATCCCATAAACTCTGCATATAAGTTCACCTCTACTGGAGGAAAACACAGGGGTTAGGTCAGCCCATTACAAGGCTCTTTTTTTCTTCTTCTTCTACAAACTGTGGCTTCTAATATAGCTTGAAGGTAGTCAGGAGATGATAACATTCAAACTCAAGTCTTGAGCTGGTAAGAACAAATAATTCTGTGTTGAGGAAGACAGACAAAGGACATTACCAGTTGAATATATCTGTTGCAATAGTTTGATTTCCTTTTTTCTATAGATGCACACTTACTTAGGATAGCTTATCCTTTGTTCCACCATTACATTTATAAATAACTCTTCTAATACTTGGTATTCAGGAATGTAACAATTAAGATATGAGCAAACATATGAACAGTTCTTTAGACATACTAGTCAAGGATGTGATTTCTTGGATGGTTTTCCTATAATCAGGGTTAAAGGATAAATATCTGAATTTTCATAGAATTAAGCCTCAAATATTCCTTTGCACCTCATCACTTATGAGTGCGATCCATCACAGAATTCTGTGATAAAGTTGTCCCTCTTGCATTTCATCTGCTTGTAACAATTTGTATTTATTTGAAAATTTTATAATGTGGTAGTTATGAACACGTATGCTGATTGACAAGTAATAAATAAAGAACATTTGGCATAGACAACATTATAGTGCTTGAAAAGCTGCTTTAAGAATACCAAGACTGTGCTGTGGTAGCTATTCCCTCTTGGTCTACTTGTAGACTTTCCTCACTTACAGGTCCTTATCTGGTGTCCTGAAAGAGTGTAGTCTGCCAAATCATGGAGGAAGACAGTGGGAGATTATGCACAAACTGGGTTTAATTACACAATGAAAATAAAAGATGGGCTGCCTAAATTTCCATGTACGATTTCAAGAAAAACTTTAGCCTTCAAGTCCTTTCCCAAATACTAGCTGCTTCTCAGGAGTCTAAATGGACTGCTAGTGGATACTTTATGAATTAAACATTAAACAAGGGGATCTTGAAAATATTAAATTGTCACGGGTCTATTATAAATATACATACACAGTAAATTAGTTTAAAGTTTTAATATATATATATATATAATGTATATATATATAGTGTGTGTGTGTGTGTGTGTGTGTGTGTGTGTGTGTGTAAAAGTTGTCCTGCTAAAGCTATGGCTTACATAAAGCAAAGTGAATCCTGTTGACTCATCCATGTATCTTTGTGCTTGAAATAGGCTTTTGCAATATATGAAAGAAAAGTAATGAATGCTTCTAGACTTGATGATAAAGTCTAGATGTTGTATGTATGAGCCAGGAACCTCTGGTTCATCTCTATCCATTGCTTAGGCTTTCATGCAATATATTTCAAACTAGCTTTTCATGACTACATATTTACTGACTATTGATTCATGCCTACTGATGGAATGGGTTCATATATAAATTTATTACTGCTTATAGAGTCAATAAAATATATTTTGCATACCCATGCAGTATTATTTCACAAAGCAAGTAGATATTGCAACTATGAATGAAACATAAGTTCATTTATAAGTGTTTCTGAATTTATTTTAGCTTCTTTTTATGCATCTTTAAAACAACATATCAAAGAAAGATAACTCTATAGTGTATGTGTGTGAGAGAGAGAGAGAAAGAGAGAGGAGAATTCTTTATATGCTTCAAAGATAGGCAAATATTATAAAAGATAGGGATCCAGTGCTCTAAGCATCTGTTTTAGAAAGAAGTTTTGTCTTTGTCTATCATACCCTCTCAGCAACTTCAAAGAGACTGCATATAATTACCTTTTCCTTTCCTTTGGCGAATAAAGCATATTTCCCCTAGACGCTGATGTGAAAGACATGATAGTGCTTCTAATAGTAACAGTAATGTCCGCTTAAATAACACCTTTTATCTGATGCTTTCTTAATTCTATGTGGTAGGATCGTATTGCAGCTGGAAAGAGAAATACCAAGCTCAGGAGTGTTGCAATTGAGGACAGAATTCAGATGCCTAGTCTCACAAACATACCTTCTTCCTTTTAAGGCTCAAATACCTATTTCAGTGATAGGGTAGGGCTAAGAAATTTCTGATTTGGCCCTACGGTTTTTTAAATTAAAACAATTAAAATATAATTGCGTTTTCCCCTTACCTTTCTTCTCTTCAGTCACTCCCATGACAAGACCCCTAACTCCCTCTCAAATTCATGGTCTCTTTTGCAATTATTACCATTACACACACTGACACACACACAACACACATATACTGTGGAGTCTGTTTAGAGTTGATGTCTGTAACTTCAGGGCTGACCACTTGGTAATGGATAACCAATTGAAGGGAAAGAATACATCACTCACTCTCATTATTCCTTAACTCCAAGTATTTCTTTGTCTGGCGATTAATCTCCTTCATTGTTAGCATGTCTATTGGTGTTGTAGTTCTTCGGGTCTTGTTTTGGCAGTCATATTGCTGAGGTATTGTGGGACAGGCTTCCCTGACATTTCTAGGACACTCAATCTCACAGCAGATTTCCTGGCCTGCTGGCTCTTAAAAGCTTTTGCCCCCTCGTCTGCCATGCCTCTTGAGCTTTAGATGAAGGAGTTGTGTTGTAGATGTATCCACTGGGGCTGGGATACACACACAATCAATTGTTCTCTACATTTTGAGCAATTGTCATGTTCTGTAATGGTCTCTGTCTGGTACAAAAAGAAGATTCTGTGATGAAAGACGAGAGATACACTTATCTACAGCTTAGAGAAAAGGCTATTTGGATGGCTTGCCAGGTTGGTCATGCGTTGGAATGCGTACATACAGAATGTTCTTCTGTATCCAGCATAGCTGAGGAAATAGGTTATAAGTTGATTAACTTACAAAATACCACGCTTTAATTTTAAACCAGAAATTAGAGTATCTTAAAAATACAAACAACATGAAAAGTAGTACAAAAAAATCCCTTTCTGCAAAGATTCAGGAGGCCTTTTAAAACGGGCAGGAGACCATGAAGTCATCACTAGGAACAAGCTGAAGACTACTGCATGTGATTTGACTATGCTGGGGCAATTATGTGAAGAAAGCAGAAAACACATAGCAAGTTTCATATATCTACACCTCAAGTGGAGGCTTTTAATTAAAAAAAAACTCAGACAGAGGTCATAAGAGTCAGGAGTGAGAGCTCCCCGGGCACTTTTCACACTTTAACCTCTTGAGATAGGAAAACTATAGAAAAAAAAAAAAAACCCAAGATAAGGTTTGAATGTTTGCTCTGAAGTTCATATTGACATTCAGTTGCACTGCTGCTAGAAACAGGAGGCAAGATGTTTAAGAAGAGAATTAGTCACCAGGGCTGCACTCTCATGACTATATCAATGTTTTTGTTATTATTAACAGAGTGGGCTAGTTATTGTGAAAGTTGCTTTATCATCAAAGTACATTATTTCATGCACACGTTCTGTGTTCCTGCCCTCTTTCTCTTGCGTGGTCTCTTTACATTGTGCTGTGTAACAAGAAAGCCCCCTTCAGATGTGGTCCTTTGATCTTAGATTTCACAACCCTCAGAATTGAAAGCTATTTGAATAGGGTGCTATTGTTTATAGTTTACCTGGGATGAGATATCCTGTTAGAGCAGAAAGAAATTTCTAAAACTGGAGGGTTTCATTGGTAAGCAACAGTTGTCAACAACTTGTTTAAAAGTTTCCAATTTATTAGAATAGTGCCCTTTATATAAAGGGTCTTCTGTTCTTCTTTTCCCCATAGCTTTAGTCTTTTCTTTTTCCAAATCTTAACACATATCATTCAACCAAGGCCAAATACCTTCTCTACTATGTTACTCCAATCTCTATCAGAATTGAAATTATATCTCCTAAAGGTCGAGGGAGAAAAACTGTTTAATTTAAATAGGCATTGAGAAATTTGGACCAAGAATGTAACACTTAAAGTAATTTGTTCCAGACAGAAAACACCTGTCCATTCTGTGAATCTAGATGGGGGAACATGGTAATCTTAGGAGAGCCATAGAAGTACCCCACAATAAAGATAAAGAAGACCAATTATATCAGAAGCCAAATCTTCTGAAATAAATTGTCTGAGGAATCAAACTTTGAGAAAAGCTTAAGATCTACCTGGTTTGCTTTAAAATGTTTCGCCCCGGATACTTCAGAATCTCATTTCCACTTTTGTTATTTCCTTCATCTCTCTTGCTTGAATGGAAATAAAGGAGATACATTTATTACATCAAATATATTAAATTTTCAGCCTCAGAAAGTAAATCCATTTCAAGTGTGTTTTCCCAAATGACTGTTGCTATTTGAGAGATGCACCAGGAGGAGGTTGCACCATCGGAAAGGAGAACTGGAGAATGAAAGAAGCCGAAGCCAGAATCTGGGCCCAGGCTTTCTAAGCAATCAGAGTTTTCAGTGGTGCATTCTGTAGTCCAGTGAGATTTTAGAGTGCAAGCATTAATTCCGAGGGTGATCAGAGATCAGGTGCCTGTTGATTTAGAGAAAGAAGCAAAGTAAAAGAGTTAAAGGGGATGGGAGTTCTTATTTATTTGTCTTGAGCTTTGTCATTGTGCAATTTCCTGAGAATATCAAGGACATAGAGATGAAAAATAACTCGTAATACCACTTCCTAACCAACTACTTTGTGTGTGTATTACATTCACACAAAGTTTTAAACATAATGCTGATGCTCTTATATATTTTCATTTACATGTGTCACTATATTAATAAAGAGTTGTTTATTTAGCCCCTCATAGCAATTTCTATTGCCTCCGCAATATTTCTTAAAGCAGTTTGATCATAGTTTCACTAGTTTGTTAAGGCTAATTTAGGTTGTTTTTTTATGATTTTTGCTATTATAAATAATGTTATGATGAACATCTTGTTGCATATAGTTTATAACCTTTCAAATTGGTTCCTCAGCATGAATTTCTGGCAGTGTGATTGCTGGGTGAAACAGTATAAACATTTGATTTTTTCTTGAAAAACACTGCCAACTGATTTTCAATAACATTGGAATAATTGACTAATATCACCATAATCCTGCCAAAAACTAGAAGGAATCTAAATTAGGTTGGTAAAAATGGCATTTCATTACAGTTTTATGTTAACTTCTTCTCATTACTTCCACACTTAAACTTGTTTCTTACTTTCATGGTCTCCTACGTAAATTACCTCCTCCATGCTCTCCATTTGCTGTTTAGCTAGGAAGGCTTGCAATATTTTATTAAAAGTTGACTATCCCCTCAGAGCTGTGGAGCACCATAGAAGACGGGGAGGAAAGGCTGTGGGAGTCAGAGGGGATGGAGGACACCATGAGAATATGGCCCACATAATCAACTAAGGGCTCACATGGTCTCACAGAAACTAACATGGCAAGTACAGGGCCTGCATGGGTCTGCATATGGTCCTCTGCATATATATTATGGCTGTTAAATTGGTGCTTTTGTGGGGCTTCTAACAGTGGGTGTTGTCTCTGACTTTTGTGCCTGCTCTTGGTACTCTTTTTCTCCTATTGCGTTGCCTTGTCTTACTGTGTTTTATTTTGTCCTGTTTGTTTGTTCTCTTGTAGGCCTGCTGTTTTATGGAGAGGAAATGGAGGGGGAATGGATCTGTTGGGCAGGGTGTGTCTATGGTAAGTGGGAGGAATAGGGGAGATAATTGCGGCTGGGATGTATTGTATGATAGAAGAAAATATTTTCAATAATAGTTGACGAATTTGTCTATGACCATAGAACTGTGAAAATGTTAGATTTCATCTAATATTCGATTAATTTGTATGATATAGGAGCTATTACCCTGCTGTGTTTACAGAAAGGTTTCTATCATACTTGGACACTTTCATAAATAGAAGGAAAAAGAAGTATGGCATGTTCAGGGTTTTGTTTTCAGTCATTGCCCAAGGTGTATTTTGATTACAGCTTTTGTATTTTAATGAATAGCTGCTTGGTCCAATATTTAAAAAGCATATCCTGAAAACAAAAGCACACGAGCTTTTTAAATTTTTGAAGTCAGAGTTGAAATCAAATTCAAATCTGGGGCAGCACACTGTGGGTTTTCTTTGGTTTGAAATCTTTTGAATTGTGTATCCATCCTTTTATTATCATAAGAGTGTTAATTTTGTGGGCCTTCCTTAGATGAACAATAAGAATGAATTTTAAGGGGGCAGCAATGTAGAAATCATGGTATTTCCCCTGTAAAAATAAACTACAATTGCTATACAGCTAATCTTCGATGCTCTAAACCAGTGAACGACCTTGAGTTGGACTTATTGTGCAAGGGGAATCATGCAAGATGATTGTCAAGTCTATTTTTCTTCCAGCAAATCCTGATAGAAACATCATCTTTGTAATTTTCATTGCATTTCGAAAAATTTCATGTTTTTGTCAGAACTTGGCCTATTTCCAGAAAGGAAGAAAACAAAACTTTCTAGCTACAATGTGCTTGGTCATATCCCTAACACCCTTAGGAGTGTAGGTGCTAAGGGAGTTTACCAAAGTTTCTCACCCATTGTTGGGCCCTGTCATTCATCTCTTAGTT
The DNA here is from genome assembly GCF_014885135.2 of Alexandromys fortis. NCBI lineage: Eukaryota > Metazoa > Chordata > Mammalia > Rodentia > Cricetidae > Alexandromys > Alexandromys fortis. Next base: position 853,739 of record NW_026068152.1, read on the forward strand.
CTTGGCAGATATATTCTTCCCATTTTTACTGTTCTGCACTTTTTGAGCATGAGGAAAATAAATTAAGAAATATTTCTAAGGGGAGGAACTGCTGCTGTTGTCAGATGATGAAAATAACTGTGTCAGGAGAGGGAATGGATGGATTTAAGAACAGTTCATAGAGACAGAGACCCACATTGGAGCACCGGACTGAGCTCCCCAGGTCCAAATCAGGAGCAGAAGGAGGGAGAACATGAGCAAGGAAGTCAGGACCACGAGGGGTGCATCCACCCACTGAGACAGTGGGGCTGATCTATTGGGAGCTCACCAAGGCCAGCTGGACTGGGACTGAAAAAGCATGGGATAAAACCGGACTCTCTGAACATGGCAGACTAAGAGGGCTGATGAGAAGCCAAGGAAAATGGCACTGGGTTTTGATCCTACTGCATGAACTGGCTTTGTGGGAGCCTAGGCAGTTTGAATGCTCACCTTCCTAGACTTGGATGGAGGTGGGAGGACCTTGGACTTCCCACAGGGCAGGGAACCCTGACTGCTCTTTGGACTGGAGAGGGAGGGGTGAAGGAGTGGGGGGAGGGAAAGAGGAGTAGGGGGAGGGGGAGGGAAATGGAAGGCGGGGAGGAGGCGGAAACTTTTTCAATAAAAAAAGAGAACAGTTTATCAGATAAGCCCTAGCACTTGATAATTTCCACTACAAAAACACTAGCATATTTTACTTCACTATCGAAACTCCTTTAGAATATAATGAACATATATATGAAACAAATTTACCCTTTTTTGCCTGTAGAACTACTGCAATTTCTACCTACATAGGCTGGTATATTCCATAAAATCTATATACTAAATGTTTATTTTCCTGACACATTTATCTTACCATCATCTTTCCCATAATTTATATTTTAGTTACCTCTATTAAAATGATGAAACCCACCACCTTTTATGTTTTCTCTGGACTTAGATTTGTTTATCTAGTTTAGTCAACTCTACTGAGGTCTGTGCATGTATGTATGTACGTATGTACATATGTATGTATGTATGCATGCATGCGTTATCATGTTTTTTTTTGTTTTTCCTCACATGTTTCAAGGCATTTTAAACTTACCTACTCTTAACTAAGCCCATAATATTCTGCAGATGCAAACCTTTTCCAGAATTCTCCATCTCATTCTAGGCAGTCTCAGGGCAAACTAAAAAACCATAATGGCATCTCCAAATGTTTCCATTCTCTGGTGTTCTAGAGTTGTTTATTAAGCTTTACTAATTCTGTTTCAGTACTATTCAAATGTAGTAATTTTAAAACCACTTTTCATGCCACTCTCCCAACCTATGTCTCTCTAATCTCTTACCTAGAATTTTCCTGAGGCTTCATAATACATTATCAACCCCTATCTTTCCCTTATTGAATTTAGACAGAGTGGGTTCCTAAAACACAAATTTGAATATTTTTTGATTAAAAATTTGTGTATACTTTATTATCTTTGGCATCATTTAAAGATCTGATTTTTGTCTTATTTTGACCTCATATTCTGTTAAACCCACATATATTGTCCCTGGGCCTGTCACAATTACTTTATTTGCTCCAAGTCCACCTTCAAATCTCGCATTTTCATGTCTTATTTCTCTACTGGACTAGCTGTCTGATACTGAAGTAGCTTTTAAATTTAGCTCGAAGGTCATTTACTCTGCAAAACATTTTTTTTCTTAAATTTGTCCTAATCACTCTTTTGACTCCCATTTTCTACAAAGCTAGGAGTTTCCTCTTATTTTTATAGCAGGTTTGTACTAACTTGATTATAGCATACATACCAAAGTAGCAAAGAATATATTCTTTTTTCTTAATTACCTCTATAAGCTCTCTCCCTGACCCTCCTTGTTCTTTCTGTCTGTCTCTGTCTTAGTCTCTCTGTCTATTTGTGTGTGTGTGTATGGATGGACCAGAGGAAGAGGACAATGTGAAGGAGCCAAGTTTTTCCTTTCACCACGTGGGTCCCAGGGATTGAATGCAGGTTGTCAGTTTTGTACACGAGCGTCTTACCCACAGAGCTATCTCACTGCTCTACTGTTTTTTTTTTTTTTTCCTACAGCAAGTGAGACATCTTTGATGGCAAAGGCTAGCATTCATGCTCTATCATCCCCAGTGTATAATGTGGCAGCTCCATACAGGTTAGTTGAATGGATGATGAATGAGTGAGTCATGGGCTTTATCCTTTCAGTCACTTTCTCCAGTTTCCTTAATTAATTAGAATTTCCATTGCCCCGTAGAGGGACTTAATCCCCAAGACCATGATTATTTTACATTTTTAATCCCCTTTCCTTTTAACAAGAAGACGTGAAACATTTAAATATACAGATTTCACTACTTTGTACATGTAAGGCTTGGTTAACACATTCCCAAAGTGTTTCATGATGACAGTTAACATATGCAGAGACCAAGAATTGGTGTGTTTTCTTCTGCACAGGCTAATCATTGTGGTAGAATTCTTTTATTTTTCTTCCTGGTTGTTATTAGATTATTTCTTAAGATTTTTTCACCCCTGTACTGTTTTATTTTTTGCTACTGCTTAAATATTTTAATGCCCATGGGATTAGATTTTTTTTAAAAGAAAACGTAATGAGCATGTTTTTTTCTTGAATAATACTTTGACATTTTTTCTTGATTTTTTTTCGTGTGTGTGTGTGTGTGTGTGTGTGTGTGTGTGTGTGCATGTGTCTGTATCTTGGTCTTTAGTTTCCATCTGTCATTTTCTTCACCAGGTCTTTTAACATTTTTATACTTTTCTTTCTGTGCCTTTGATCTGCTTCAAATCTGAGTTACCTCTTTCTGAGAACTCTTTGCTCTGAAGTCATTTGTTTAAGGCTGCTAAGTATCATACTAACTGAACTAAAGCCTATTATTCTCATTCACTTTGGTCTTTCTTTGTGTGCCATCCTCCACATCCACAAATATGACTTTTCTGATGCATTTCTTCACTTTCTCCTTCATGTAACTGTACACAGTTTCTTTTAAGTAATAGGAACTTACTGCATTTATTCTGATATCCAGCTTGTTCCTTTGGTCATTACTTCCTTGGTTTCCTTTATTTCTTACTTAAGTTTTGAAGAAATGTACGTCTTCATCCTGTATTTGTTGGTTCTTCAACATCAATTGATCTCTTATTTAAAGCTCTTAAAATAAACTCTATTAACATGTTTTATGTAATACGTAGTCATAACAAGTGACTGGGAAAAATAGATTATTTTGCAGTGTGTATTTTTTTGTTGAATATTTTGGAAATAAAAGCTTCACTTCACATCATTAAATAGAATAAACTCCACATTAACTCACAAATGCTAGAATACAATATATGTGAGAAATTACAAGCCTGTCTGAAAACAAAAGCAACAAATCAAAAGTCATATTATTTCATAAGGGAAATGTATAATTCTGCTTGCTTTTTGTTGACAACATTTAAGTAGTTTCTAGTGCTTTGGAATTCATGGAGTTTGATACTATTTTTCTTTTATTGAAAATAGCTTTTTTCATACATTGTATTCTGGTTACAGTTTCCACAGGCCCATTTCCTCTCAATTCCTCCCCACTACTGCTCCAATCTGGATCCACATTCCTTTGGACTCTTGTTAGAAAACAAACAAGCATCTAAAAATAGCTAAAGTAAAATAAAACAAAAACTAACAAGTTGGAATAGGACCAAACAAAAAGAAGAAAATGAGCGAACTATAAAGCACAAGAAACAAATATAGACACAGAGAGACACACTTTTGCACACATAAGAATCCCATAAAAACACAAAACTGGATGTCATACTATACACACAAAGGATCTTTAATGTTAAAAAATTCTCCCTTGTAGTAAAATATATTTTCATTTTGCTTTTACAAGTGTTATCAACTGGAGATGGGTTCTGGGTTCTGGTTAGTGGCATGGATCCATTTCTCTCAGCTCTAGGACCCCATCTCGTGCAGACCTGTGCATCCCCCTATGCATACTGCCAGAGTCTATGTGAGCTCATATGTGCACCAGCCCTGTTCTGCCTAGAAGGCCTTAATTCCTCCATCCCCTCTAGCTCTTACACTCTTTCTGCCTTATCTTCTACAGGGTTCCCTGAGCCCTGTAAGGAAAGATTTGATGGAGACATCCTATTTAGGACTGAGTGTTCTAAGGTCTCTTACTCTTGCAAATTGTTTGACTGTGGGTCTCTGTACTTGTTCCTCTGAGCCTCTGCGCAAGGCACTGACCTATGAGTATAGCAGAATGTCAATAGTTATTTTATTGTTATATCCCATTAGCATAACAGTTGTATTTTCTTTTCCCCTAGGTACCTGGCCTATCTAGTCTCAGGTTCTTGGCCACCCAAGCACTATTGGGTATGGGCTACCACAGAATGGGCCTTAATATAATCAGATATTGGTTGGTTACTTCCTCAGCCTTTGTGCCACTATTTCACCAGCATATTGAATAGTTTCTTGCTGAGTTGATATTTACCTTTCCTTTGTTAACATGAAGAGTACTTCCCAGTACCATGAAACTAGTACATAGGGTTGAAGGCTCAGCATCTCTATGTTCAATGAGCTGTGTGGGTGCTGTCATCAGCAATAGGGCCTTGTCCTGATTTTGTAGAAAGGAACTAATAGTCTTGGCAACAGCTTGGGTTGTTTGCGGGTTCCAATGGGACCCCTTTGACCAACAAATTAACTAGATGAAGCCCATTCTTGGTACTGGGTTCCTCGTTTGGTGATGAGAGACATCCAGTTGGAGCTCTGCCTTCCCTGTTATATGGCAATTTCATTTAGTTTAAATTAGGTTTCTTTGAAAGGAAATTAAGTCTCTTATTTTTTTTGCTGTAGTTTTGTGTCTCCCAATTTCTTTTTTTTTTTAATTAATTTATTTATTTATTAAACATTTCTGTCT
>NW_026068152.1:859820-901497 GCF_014885135.2 Alexandromys fortis
GATGACATCTCAATCCTGAATATCTATGCCCCTAATATAAAAGCACCCACTTATGTAAAAGAAATATTTCTAAAACTCAAGGCAGACATAAAACCACACACACTAATAGTAGGAGACTTCAACACACCTCTCTCTCCAATGGACAGGTCAATCAGACAGAAACCTAATAGAGAATTAAGAGAATTATTGGAGGTAATGAAGCAAATGGACTTAACAGACATCTACAGAACACTCCACCCAAATAGGAAAGAATATACCTTCTTCTCTGCAGCTCATGGAACCTTCTCAAAAATTGACCATATACTCGGAAACAAAGGAAACCTCCACAGATACAAAAGAATATCAGTGTCCACCTGTGTCTTATCAGATCACCACGGTTTAAAGTTAGATGGCAACAACTATGCTACTCCCAATTTCTTTTAATGATCTAGTAATCCCTTTACCCTTGACATATTCTCTAAGTCCAGTGTCTTTGCTGCTCTGAAGCTCATTTCTACTCAACAAAATATCTAAATTCTACAAGGGTATTTTTTGAAAACAACCAATTAAAGTACCAATTGGTATGTATGTGACAAATTATTTTCATAGTTAGTATCTGTGCTTCACAAGAAAATAATTTATTTGACCAAGATAGTTCTGCTTCCTTCATTTATTTCCTTTTGTCCCTTCTGTTTTCTCCATTGCCCTTCTTAGGGTGTCCTTTCCTTTTCTTCCCCTCCTCTTTCCTGCATTTTCTGTTTTACCTGGTTTTCTCACCAACTGTATATACTTTACTTTCTTCGCTTGTTCTCTTCCATTTTATCATTATTTTATGCCTATTTTCTTTTGATTTTTTAGTAACTTTATGTATCCCACTTGTTTATCAATCCTTTAGATTGATACTCTGGACGCATTGAAGCACTATGGACTAGCATAACCTTTGCTTTTTCTTTTGTGAAGGAAAAATTCATTTTTATGACTTGATCAGCACTTGCCTTTGGGCTTTGACAGTCATGGTGCTGATCCATGTTCATTTTACTTTCTACTATAACCCTTAGACCTTCTTGTGATTACATTTTACATTGGTGCATTTGATTATTCTTTCCTTTGTGAATCACATTACACTTATAAATGCTTTATTGAATCTTATTTTATTGATTTCTGTCCATTTAAAAATTTATCCTGCTCACACTCTACTTTATGCCTACTCTGCAATGTGCAGGAACACCTGAAAATTTTATTAGCATCCTTTCTCTTCTACTCTCAATGTAGTAAATGAAAATATTGAATTGTATTGAACTCAAAGTAGACCCCTAAGAGACATACTTGACATCTCCACCCATTCCAGTATTGAACTGTTAGTAACTGCTCTTTGTATTCAATTTGGTTTTGCTAGTTTTATTTCTAACACATTCACCTATGGCACTTTCACCTAACTCACCTTTTCAAAACATTCTTGCTAACCTAAATCTCTGCTGACCTTTTTTTATTATTATTCTGTAAACTTACCCCGTTAAATGAAGGATTAAGGTGAAGCTTCATATGATTTATTTTTGATAAATACATGCTATCTATTACTCATATCTTATTTCTTCAGGCTCCAATTTGATCATATTAACAGCTTTACATGTCATGTTCGATGTTCATTGAGAGGATAGAGTAATGAAGTTTCTTTCTCTGGAATCCTATTTTACTTCATATGCAATATTTTTATATTTTTGAAGGCCTATATTTTCTAACAGGCTACCAAAAGAGTTATCTCTTGACCTTCCCAATTCATTATTTAGTTACTCTGTCTTCAATCACCCTAGCCTTATTGTGTGTTAAAACCAAACAGCATCATCCATTCTTTTTAGTAACATCTAAAATATTCAATTTGTTTATTTTGTATAGTTATTCTTTTAGTTTTGTTTTATATTTGATCTATATAGGGACATTATTTGAATAAAAATGGCCTCCATAGTCCTATTGAGAATGGCACTATTAGGAGGCATGTCCTTGGAGGATGTGCGTCACAGGAGGTGGCCTTTGAGGTTTTAGATGCTGAAGCCAGGCCTGATGTTGTCTCTTCCTGCTGCCTGTGGATCCAGATGAAGAACTCTCAGTTACCTGTTCATTACACTGTCTGCCTGTGTATTGCATGCATTCTACCATAACAATAATGTATTAAACCTCTGAATTGTAAGCCAGCCTCAATTAAACATTTGAGTTACGCCAGTAATACTGACTCTTAACAGCATTAGAAACCCTAACACAGACAACTATTCTTTTCCAACTACCACACATGCTGAAGGAAACTCAAAATCTTTTATTTTGAGAGTTATACACAAAGGTGCTTTGATAGCCTGGATGTGTTTAAGGCACTTCTATCTGGAATATAAACATGTGAAGAAAAAATATTGACAGTTATGATTTCTTATAGGTAAAACAAAAACATGGAAAATGATTAATACACACTAAACATAAATACGAGCTGGAAAATTTATCTAAAGTATGTATCAATGATATGCTGCTTCTTCTATGAGGTAGAAATGGGAAAAAGAAAGAGATAAACTATTAAACACAGGAAAAGATGTTCATCTCAATAATTAGAGAACTTGAAGATGGTATTATTTTGATCTTTTTGATAGACATGAAATAATATTTAATAACATTCTACTGGTATAGTTCTGAGAAAAGGGACATTCTTTCTTTTTTATTATTGGTTTTTCAAGACAGACTTTTTCTGTAGATTTTGGAGCTTGTTTTGGAACTAGCTCTTATAGACCAAGCTGGCTTCGAACTCACAGAGATCTGCCTGTCTCTGACTTCTGAGTGCTAGGATTAAAGATATGTGCCACCAACGCCCAGCTATGGGACATACTATCTTATTTAATTATCAGTTGAATGTAATTGATACAGTCTTTATGAAGAGAGTAAATCAAACAAACAACACATTGAACTTTTCACCTAGCAATATTTTTTCTATGAACTTATTCTATAAATATCCTCTCATGTATAATGGACTTGTATGGCATATCACTTAGTGTGGTCATACTTAAAATGCAAATAGTTAGAAAAGTCCACACTTCCCCTGACATTAAACAGGGTTCGCCCTTTTTCCCCCAGAAATGGCTTTGAATACTGTGTTCAGAGGGTTATCCTGCCTAGGTTTTAGTGCTACATACATCTTGGGGCTTTGCACTGGATAAATCTAAAATTTACATTGGTTTTTAGGCTGGTGAAGGAAAATATTGATATAATAGGATGCCATGAAGTTAAAACATTTTCAAGGATTGGAGTTGTATTTTAAAATCTAAACATTGATATAACTTATATAAAAGCAGTAATAAACTCTTGATAGAAGAAAAATAAAAACACATTATTTTTATAAGCCTATAAAGGTATATATTTTTTGTTTTTTCAAGACAGGGTTTCTCTGTATAGCCTTGGCTGTTCTGAAACTCACTCTGTAGACTAAGCTGGCCTCGAATTCAGAGGTCCACCTACCTCTGTCTCCTGTGTGCTGGGATCAAAGGTGTGTGCCACCACTGCCTGGCAAGGGATAGCAAACTTTTGAATAATAAATAACAAAAATTAATAATAGTTGTTACCATTTGAGGACTTCTAAATTGAAGCTAGAAAAACCAAAGTTAAGAAAGAGATTTTTACTTTTTAGTATTTGAGTGATATGTATTGACTCAATTAAAATTAAAGCACTATTTAAAAGCTTAATTTTATAATTATATTATTCTGTAAATAAAAAGCCTACAATACTCTGTTGATACAATTATAAATGAATGAGATTAACTGTGCTCAGATTCAAAAATAAGCTTTGGACTTTTTATTTGAATGATTTACCGTAGGTCATGAGTTTGTGGCTTCCAACATTGTTAATTACCAAGCAAGTCAAGTTCAATTGGACTTAATTTCCTTGATAATAAAATAGGGAAAATTTCTTGACAGCTACTTTAATATGTTCAATGTATTTTGAAAAGATTAATCACTATTGATGATTTTAGAAACAACAAACCTTTTGATTTTTTTAAATAACACAGAATTCAACAAATTAAATGTTATATTATTTAAATACAGTTCATAGCAAAAGAGCCTATTTTAGTAATGATTTATGTTTTCCTGAACTAAAAGAAAAATAGACTGAAATTCTAAGCAGGACTGAATAATGTAATGATTTACCTAGAATAAGCTCAAATTAGGTAGAGATAAGATTTGCTATTTTTAAATACCCAAAAGATTTAGCTGATTCTTCCTTTGACATTGACAGATACTATAAAGTAAGAACAAAGGGAAGATTCATTATTTCTGTAAAGGCACATAAGGAAGACATGTCAATTTATTGTGAATGTTGGTGTGTTTGCATGTGAGGGCATGAATTCATGCAGTTATTTTTCTTCAATTAATTATAGCAGCATTAATTCTCAACAAGAATGACTGAGAGCTTTATCTTGATATCCTACTTTTTTCAAGAAAAAATTGATGGTCATAATTCCAGTTACTATTTTCCTAGGGTTCAACATTGCCCACTGCTTTATCTCCCATTAGCATAAACCAATCCTATTTTCTATGGGAGTAGTAGCAGTCAAGAGGACAAATCTTACTCTGTCCACATCTTTTCAGCCCATGAGCTGGTGAAACATGGGAATTCTGTCCAATTTCAGAGGTTTCTCACTGGAATAAGATTGCAAAATATCTTTTGGTGAAATATGTTATAAAAATTTCCCCCATATCCCATGGAGAGGATTTTCTAAATTGATATCATGTAAGTCCAGCACTGCACAGAAAGGCATGTGGGGTTCAGATTTGCTTGTTGTTTCCACAAAGTGTCTTCCAGTTACATTGATTATATTACCAAATTATCTGATGATTAAGGCCATTAACAATCCACTCTTGAGTAGTCAACATAACAGTGTTTAGTTGCCTTGCAGTAACAATTAGAGAATGAAGTAATTTACCATAATTAGGTACTATCAGATAAAAAGTAGCCACATTAGGAGAAGTTAAAAGGACTTCATTTTATGGTTAGGGACGACTGTTAACAGAGCAATTTTTTATGAATTACAAAGAAAATTATTGCACTTTTAATTTGCTCATTATTGAAAACACAGAAACATTAAATGGCTCTTGTTCGGAGCTTGCCCTATGTGGCTGTCGGCAAGTTTCTTAACCTTTCTCTGTTCCGGTTTCATCATCTAGAAGGCAATAATAATAGTAGATTCTGATGGGTAATTAATGTTTGTAATGTATGTTGAAATCCTGGGAAAGAAAGTATTCTTCAAATAAAAATATAAAATTTACATAAAACATTCATTGCAATAGGCTTATTAAAATTCAAAGCTAAACAAGCTCTTCTATCCCTCAGTTTCGTTTTACTAAATAAGAACATTAATACATAATTTTTTATTTTTTAGAAATGTTGATCTAGGAGGGCAAAATTTCTTTTTTTAACTTTTGGTTGGTTGGTTGAGATTTTTTTTTTCAGAGTTCTGATCATATTCACATTCCCTCTCCCAAGTCTTCTTCCCAAATCTACTCTTTTTTCCCTTCCCATCCAATATTTTGTCCTTTTTCCCCATCCAAGTTAATTTGTTCTTCCCAAATTTGCTTGGGTGCATGGCCTTCCACTGGAGCATGGCAAACTTATCTGGGGCTACACACTTAGAGAAAACCAACCTTCCGTTCACAGAAGCTAATGCTTTCCAATATCTCCTCTAGAGAAGGGACTTTATGTAATGTTCCCCTCTTGATACCTGTATTTGGTTTGACTTGGACTTGCACAAGTCTTGTGCATGCTGTCACAACTGCTGAAAGTTCGCATGTGCATCTGTCTTGCTGTGTCTTAAAGACACCATTTCCCTCTAATCATCCTTGCCTCTGGCTCTTAAAGTTTTTCCATGCCCTTTTTTCCAATTACCCCTGAGCCTTTGGAAGGGTAGGTGTGATGGCTTAGATTAATGCAGACAAATTGTGATAAGTATATACAACTTTAATGGAAAAATCAGACTCACAAAACCGAGGTTCCCGTGGAGTACAGGAAACAGGAAGAGGCTCGCAGACTTCTGCGCACCCAATTTATAAGTAAACGCTAGCCCAAGGCAAGGCCACCTCCAATGGGCTGGCTTATCCCTACATCTCCCCCTTTTTGTCTAAATAAGACAGAACTAAACCAAATACAACTATAAACAATAATAACAAATAATAAATATAACAAACAATATTGAGAACAAAAGTTTTGCCAGACATTTTATCTCAAGGAGTCTAAATAATGTAGAGAGTAATTAAAATTATATAATCTTCAACTCTGTCAAAGATCTGAGAAGGGAATAAATATTACTTAACAAATGAGAGATATCCAAAATGTGCAACAAATGACAGAGACAACTGACTACCTGGGCAATCACCCAAAGTCTAGTTAGCAATGTTGAGTCAACCAACTTTGGCTAAGGCCTAACATAATTGACATACCATTATCAAATGCAAGGAACTTTTTTAGAATTATCCTACCCTGTCTTGGCAAGATAAGACAATCCTGTTCCATATCTTTGTCAGTAGTTGAGGTATGGGCTTTTCTTAACCCAAAGGCCAGTTCTGCCAAGAAGACAAGCTCCCAGTGGAGTGTCTTTGGTGCTCAACGTTCTCTCGGGAGTAGAGTGGCGTTACCAGGAGTAAATGTGTCTAGTTGGCACAGAATTCTAGGTTAGATTAAAGGCCATTTTCTACAGCTCTTTAAAGAGGCTGAAGATTATACTATCTATACTAAATATAATCTCTATATATCTAGAAGACCTGATTAACCTAAAAATAAACATGACAAACATATAATTCTCAATACCTATCTAGCTTGAAGACTAAGAGAATAAACAACTGTGCAATATATGAAGACAATGATCTTCACCTGTAAACAATGTCATTACATATCAAATGTAAACAATGTTATTACATAAATAGTATCAGAGGTAAAAATGTACATTGTGATATGGTAGATGTATCAATACAATATAGACAATGTTTTAAGCATACTCTTATACAAAAATAAAGGTAGGAACACTCACATTCAATATTCAATATATCAATATACAGGAAACAGTACCAATACAATTTTCTAAAAACAGTAACTCACAAATACCAATCATCCCATCAAACCAGTTAATCTCCCTCTTTTTCTTTTTCTTTCTTTCTTTTTTTTTTTGAATATACTGGCTTATCCCTACAGGTAGGTGCAGAATATGTCATCTTTAGGGAAGAACATTCTGCAGTCTATTATTTTCTGTACCTTGGCCATTTGTGGGTCACTGTGTTGATCATCAGCTACTACAAACATAAGCTTCTCCAATGAGGGTTGAGAGATGCCTTAATCAATGGGTATAATGATGAGTCATTAGGAGTTTGTTTAAATGCTATACCCATTTAGCAGAATAATAGTAGTATTCTTTCCTAGGTCTCTTTAGCCATAAATTCTTGGCCTCATAATGCTGTGTAGTATGGGCTTCTTCTCTGGAGGGAGACCTTAAATCCAATCAGAAAGTGGCTGGTTATGCCTATTTTGTTCATGCCCTTTTGTATGAGTAGGCGTCTCTTTGTGGGTCAGTCATTAATGTAACTTGTGTGGTTCACATTTGCGTGTGACTGATGTTTCCTTTTCTCCTGTGGTAGCATACATAACATCTTCCTACACTATAAAAAATAGACTGTAGGGCTGATGCTTTCAAGTCAATACCAGTTTGACTTCTTTGTGTTTTATGACTCAGGTATGTGTTTTCAGCAATAGGGTCTTACTGTCAAATTCCAGAAGGAAACAAGTATTTCTTATTTAGACATTTTTTTTATACCTACAGACTGGAAGCTTGGTTATTTTTGGCCTTTGGGTAAAGCCAGGGGAGAAAGTACTATTGACTTTCAGAGCTGCAGCTAGATGGATTGTTTGTGATGTTCTAGAGGTATACAGTCTATCTAAGTGACAATTTTCAAAGCATTGTAGGTGTTGGGTATCTGGATAGGCTGGTAGAGTAGACCTGTAGGAGTTCACATGTTAAGTAGTTCATTGTGCAACTCAACATGTTTCACCTTTAGGGCAGCCCACACCCAGAAGAGGATTGAGATATTAATTTATGAGACTTGGTAGGAGACAGTAGGAACAGTAATCAAAGCAGAAGCTTAGGGATCCATGTCACCATGAAAATATGGTGAATTCAGGATGGAAAGATAAAAAATAAACCATAAAGGGAAAAAGAAAATATATCCCTGAAGAAATGGATCTTAGACATTTACAGACATGAACATGTAGTACTTATCCGGTGAGGAGTCGTTACTTTACAAGCCTTCTCATCTTTAATCTTCTCCAGAAATTTATGAGTTAGATGCTATAATTATCTCCATGTTATAGATGAAACCCAAGGAATACAGAATTCACAAACTAGTAATTTGCAGAGCTGGAGTTTGGACTCAGGCACTGTAGCCCCAGAATTCAGGCGATGGCTGTCTCCTATGAATTTTTATTGTTTCTTGGTACCAAGGCTTTAGAAAATGCAAAAGCTTTAGAGATATTTAATGAGTCATTAGATTGAAAGGCTTTTCTAAATACAAAATAAACTGAATAAGAATGATTTTTCCTAATATAACCTTTAATTTTATTTTGCTCAGAACCTAAGAATGAATTGAGTTCTTTATTTAGAGTACCACTGAACTCAGGTTTGAGAAATAAAGGAAAGAATAAAGCAGAGAATCACAAACAAGGGAAAACATTTTCTCGTGAATACTGGAATTAGTATTCAATATTCTGCTCTTTTGAGTTGCTTTGTACATGGGCTTCATTAGGTCAAACTGGGTCTATGAATTATAGGTGATGTTTAGGATGTTGAAAGACCCATAGAACCATGTTAGAATAATAACTGAGCCCCAACTCAAAGTAAAAGTTGCTGTGTTTCAGCTCAATAAATCCTGATTGTTTACTCTGATCTAAAGCCAAGTACTGACTAATACCAATCCTCTTTAGTTAATGAGGCCAGGTAAGATCACAACCTCAGTTTGCCTGGGAAATGTTTATATACAAATCAAGAAAAACTTACGATTTTACATTCAGAAATTGTGATGACTTGTTGGATTTATTTGAGCCAAAATTTAATTTATCAGCTGAAACTTACAAAAATAAGTATGGTTGCACACACATTCTTATAATCTTATTATTTAAAAATATTGTATTTGTTTATTTTTGTTTTATTGTGCATTGGTGTTTTGTATATGTGGGTAAGGGTGTTAGGGGTCCTGGAACTGGAGTTACAAACAACTGTGAGCCATCATGTGGGTGCAGGGAATTGAACCCAGGTCCTCTGGAGTAGTCAGTGCTCTTAAGCACTAAGCCATCTCTCTAGATCCCATATATAATCTTATTTAAGTAAGTTCTCAATTGAATATATAAATAGAAGTTATAAGCTGTGAAATCCCTTAGGTCATTGTAATGTTTGGAAACAAGAAGAGAGAAAAAGCTTTAAGCAGGTTCTATTCTGCTAGGTATGCAATGAAAGGCAGGGAGGCAGCTAGTTTTTAGTGTATATTCTATATTGTATTTTATGCCAAATGGCTTCAATACAGTTTTATTTATAAACCATGTGAAGAAATATTATTTTCCTCATTTATAGACATGAAAATAGAAGAAGGGCAAATAATTTGCTTAGTTTGTATATTCAGCTGTTGATAGTGAATCTAACCCTACAGTGGCTCCTGCTCCTCCTTTTCTTGGTGCTCCTTATATATTGTGAACATATGTGTGTGTGTGTGTGTGTGTGTGTGTGTGTGTGTGTACTGTGGGAACTTCTTTAGCCAATTAGCTTTTAAGATACCAGCCCACTTTTGTGTCGTCCCTTATACTATAAATGCAGCTGTAAAGCCTGCATACATTCTCTCTCTGCTTCTGGATTCGGTTCCTCTTTCCCATTCATGCAGAGGGCTGTGATCTGTGAGTCTATCCCTGAATAAAGAACCCTTTATTAAACTCAATTTTGAGCTAGTGTGTGATTACTTTATAACATCCATCATCATCTGGCACCCAACTTGTATAATGTCCATCAAATAATAAATTTAAATGTTATTTAAAAGTATAACTTATTTAGAAGTGTCTTCTTTTATCTAATCTATTCCACAATTGCTATAGTCTATCTTCAAGGCTAATTATATTCAGACAATGATGATTCTGAATAATAATTTTAGTAGTAACAAACTCACTCAGTACATGCACAAGATGCCAGAGAACAGAAGGACTTTGTGTGGGATCTTTCATTTGCTCTTTACAACCCCTGCCCCCACCATGACCTAGGTATAGAGATCATAGTTATTGAGGAAATAAGCTCAGAAAGGTTGACTGACTTCTCAGGATCACACAGCTGGGTAGTATCAAAGACAGAAATAAAACCTCAGATCTGACTACAAAGCTAAAGTTCTTTGCTCCTACCTCCTCAGACTCTGGCAAAATATTTTTTGATAGAACTTTACAACAGTGAAAAATCTATGCTTTAAGTATTTCTAGGCAGCATTGCCTCCTCCAGTGGCTTTTTAACCTGTGCATTACTGAATTAGAAACAATTCTTTAGTCTATAAATTGGTCCTTAGTTGAAGTCCATAAAGCAGCAGGATGGGGCTTGTGAGTAGTATTTTTCCTGTCCAAGTCCTTGACTATGTTTTACTCCACTTGAAAGTTTTGATTGTCTCAGCTCTACTAAGTTCAATGACTGTATATCTGGGTCACTTAAGGCATATTTACTGGTCACAGGAGATCCAGAATAGTACTTCCAGAAGCAGAATTGAGATGGGAAGATGGTCATGGTGATTTTTATTTAAATACCTCTTAATGTGAAGGGCAGAAGCAGTATTTAAGAAGCCCTAAAGTAGAAAGAGAAAGCAAGGAGAATTTGCCACAAGTTTCTTAAGATTGTTGTAGAAAGGGACAAGACCCTCACATAGCACTGCGAAGCTTGTAGCCTTGAATACATACACGAAGCTTAAAGGTTTCCATTTCACCCGACATTTCAAACTGCCCACACTTCATGCAAGCTTACAAGTGTCTCTCTTTGCAAAATGCAAAAACTTCTAAATGCTGGGCTGCTCTCTGCTCTTTGAAAGCCACCATTTTGGAAACTCAGAACTGTTGTTGATAGCCCTGCCAAGGAGACCAAAAGTAAAGAAGAAACTAGTCGGGGAAGCCATCCAGTCTCCCATGAATCTGCAGTCAAGAGGAGGCGGCTTTGGGAATGTTTTTAAGAAGGTTTTATAACTAGTTAATGGGTTCCAAAAATTAGAATAATTGGTGCTGTCTCGTCTGTTACTTATGTAAGAATTTCCCGTTCAGAGGACTCGTGCCATGAGAGATATGGGCGACATTAAGGGAAGGTTGCAAGTCTAGTTAACAAAACAAACTTGGTAAGGGAACTGTCAATAACAGGCACCAGCAAATATGTTACAGCTTGAGTCAGTCTGGAGCCAGGCTGCCTGCATGCTGTTCCTTTCTACAGATGGGGCAGCACTTGGCAAAGCTAACATGGATTTGGAATTTGAAGCTACATGGTGATTTCAGTATTTCATTTTTCTGCGAATCAATAAGGATGATTCAAAACCAAACCAGATGGCCACGCAGCTAGTGCAGAATATCAGCTACAGGCCAACCTTTTATTTTTCTTCAGAACATTACCTCTCACAACAACCTTCATTTCCAAAGTGTCTTAAATGCAATAAAACACACTTCATTGCAAAGATCCTGTAACACGCTTCCCCCTGCTCCTTACTAGTCTATTGTCTGTCAGAGTTCAAAAAGCCAGAAAGCACTTGCAAAGGTTGAGCAGTTGATAATTGTCACAAGTCGGTTAAGAGGATATGGATTGTTGAGACTGTGCTTCACTGTCAGTTTTTAAATGTGACTATTTCTTAAAAAACAAAACAAAACAAAACAAAAACCAATTCTGAAGAAAGAATCAGGAAGAAGATAGTTCTAAAGTTAGGACAAGGGATCCTGAAAGATGTTAGTCGAAATACATTAACTTCAGAGAGGCATGCAATGGGGGTCCAGTTTTAAGGAGTCTTTCATGTCTCTTCTATAAGAGTCTAAATGCCAGCTCCTCAATTCCACCTTTATCTTTTCCCTTTCTATAGTCTAGCATTTAATTTCAAAATACTTAGATATCACAGAAAAGTGACAAAAATAAAGAAGTTCTCATCTACACCCCCCCCCTCAGTTTTCCTTCTTACTAACACCTTTCGTAACCATGGTGAATGTATCAAAACTAAGAATTTAACATAGGTGCATTTTTTATTAAGCAAGCTACAAACTGTAATTGCCTTTCATCAATCTTCCCACTAACATTCTATTTCAATTTAGAATGGTACCCAGAAATTCATGGTTTATTTCATCTTATGTCTACTTGCTTTCCTCCAATCTGTGACGTTTTAAGGGTTGAGAGGTTTTCCTTTGTTTCAGATGACTTTGATAATTTTGGAGAGTACCAAGCAGGGTATTTTGTAAAGTATTATTCCATCTGAGTTTGTCTCATGTTATCTCATGATTTGATATTTGTAAAGAAGACTATAGAGGTCTCATTTTAGTTCACATTTTATCATGGTATATGTGATAACTACTTTACCAAGTACTTTTCATTTAATTTCTGATCAGATATTCTTAATCAGAAAATTATCCACCCGTAAGTTGCTATGTTGCTAAATATTTAGACAAAAGAAAGGATTGTAGGCTGACTATGCAATTCTCAACCTGTGGGCCACAAACCCTTTGACAAACCTTGTCTAAAACATACTTACATTATGACTCATAAGAGCACAGTTCTGAAGTAGTAAAAAAAATTAATTTTATGGTTGGGCATCACCACAACCTGAGAAACTGTACTAAAGGGTCATAGAATTAGGAAGGTTGAGAATTACTGCTTTAGCTGAAATTCTTGGAATCAGGACTATTTCTTATTTCAGAGTTTATATATATCTATCTATATGCATATATATATGTATATATATATATGTGTGTGTGTGTTTGAAGTTATTTGTATTGGGAATATTATCTTAAGGTGTGTTACTTTTGTTTATATTGCATTTCTTTAATTCTTTGAAGCCACGATACTTCAAAACCGTATAGTCTAATAAAGAATCAAATGGGCAGTAGCAAGGCAAGAGAAAGGATAGGTGGGACTGGCAGGTAGAGGGAATATATCAAAAGAGAAAACTGGGAGAGGGGGTTCAGAGTCGTAGTCCGAGAAGGAGGAAGACATCAGGGGCCAGGAACCCAGTTACACAGCAATGCATGGAGTAAGAGTAAAATTTAAAGAAGTAAGAGAACAGGAAAAACACAGAGGACAAAGGATAGATGGGATAATATAAGTTAAGAAAAGTTGGCAAGAAACAAGCCCAAACTAAGGACGGTCATTTATAAATAAGAATAAGACTCCTCATGTGATTTATTTGGCAGGTGGGTGGTGGGCCCCCAAAGAGTCCAAAGAGCATGGTATCATATTACTACATATTTGGCCAAACCTTACTGGTCAGAAAATCTGAAATCCAAAGTCCTCTAAACCCTACAAATGTTGAGAACCAACATGGTAATCTAAAAGTTCAGGGTGTTCGAGGAATTTTTATTTCAAATGTTCAAAGTGGAGCTATGCAGCATTACACTTGTCTCCATGTGTGGTCTTCAGGAAATTGTCATTCTTCCATTCATTCATTCGGTTAGTAGCAAGTATTGCATCTGCCACTGCTATAAGAATATGCATGATGTTTATGATTTATCTATTTAGCTTATCTATTCAGCAAATATTTATTTATTTAGCGGCTATTAAATCCAAAGGTTCGGCTAGAACAAGGAAAGTGTATAACTTGTTTTGATACACAATTAAAGTGTAGCAGTAAATAAGTATTTGTCAAAAAATGAGACTAGAATATTACTAGGACATCAGTGCAAATGACCAATAAATTTTCCTTTGATTAAGTATGTATGTGCTTGCATACATGTGTGTATGTGTGTATTCTGTAAATGAGAGAAAATAAGTGATTTTATTTTTCCCCTTTATTATTCTCATCTATTAACCCCCTTCTCCCTTTAGAACACGTTCTTCCTCCTCATAATCTTATTTCTACTTTAATGCTTGATACATATACTGTGTACACTATCATTTTAAATCCACCTACCTATTGTTGGATAGTTAGATATGTTCCATATTTTGGTTATTGTGCCACTGTGGTAAGATGACTTAGATTCGCACATCATATGTAATATACAACATACTGTACAAGTCTACATATATAAACTTAATGTATGCAATACATAGTATACCTGCATCACACATATATGTGCAGATATATGTATATATACATGCATATTTAAATATATGTGAACTTACTATGCATAACTTACTGTATGTAAGTTTATATATATATGTATGTATGTATGATACAACTGCTAGAGTTTTATAATACAGCAGTTCTGTATTCATATATTTTAGAAGTCCCCATACTTATTTCTTTTGTATTGACTGGACTAATTCTTATTCCCACTAGAAGGGAACAAAGCTTTTGTTTACACGCACACTTACCAATATTTTTTTTTCTTTTTCTCTTTGATTCTTTTCTCTTTTTCTCTTTTTGAGCCAGAATCTTTGTATGTATCTCTATCTCTTCTGAAACTCATTATATAGAGCATGCTCACTTTGAACTCACACAGATCTGCTTTCCAAGTGTTGGGATTAAAGGCATGTGCCTTCGCTATTTTTTTTGCTTGATAATACCCATTCTGATTGTAATGAGATGGAACTTCAGTGTATTTTTAATTTGAATTTTCTTGAACACTTAAAAATGGTCATTTTTGCTTATTTCTTTGAGAACAATCTGCTCAGTTCTTTAGCTTGTTTATTGACTAGAATGTTTTTGTTTGATGTTTAATTTTTGCAGCTCTTTATAGATTCTAAATATAAATCCTCCATCAGATGTCTATCTGGCAATGGTTTTTCTCCCATTTTGAAGGGCACCTCTTTAGTCTGGTGATCATTTCCTGTACTTTGCAGAATATTTTTTCTTTTAAGTTTTTATTTTATGATATAATTACATCATTTCTATTGCCCCTTTACTTCCCCCAATTCCTCCAAACTTCTCTCTTTAATCTCTTTCAAATTTATGACTTTTGTTTTTCATAAGTTTTGTTGTTACATTCATGTATGTACATTCTATATATACACATATATGTATATTGTCTCTATATGCATACACATACATATCTCACCAGGATTGCCTTATGAGCAGTTTCCTGTTGTAGGTCACGGGGTTCGTAGTTGCCCTCTGGTATCTTCCAGAACCATAATTGCTTGTCAATAAGTGTAAAGCTTCTAGTTGGAAATAAGTACCATTCCTCCATGTTTACATAGTTACATAAATGTTTTCATCAACAATACGGCTTTACCATTATATTGTGGCTAATCAATAACCTTGGCAACAGTTTGTGATGTTTTGGGCAACAGTCTATGAAACTTCCTTTGTCTAATGACTAAACAAGATGTAACTCATTCTTGGTACTGGAGGTTTGTTTGGTGACATAAGCTATCTAGCTGGACCATTGTCTCCCCTGATAAATGGTGGTTCCATTTAAATTCCTTTCAGATATATAGCTACAGCTAATCCAAGTATGTCACAAAAATGGGGGCATAAGTTGAGAGGTCACTGGAAGAGAAGAAAGGATAAAAGTGAGAGTAATTAGACTAGATTATATACATGTATAAAAGTGCCAAAAAACAAATCAGCCACTGAGATCAATTGTAGGATGAAATAGAACAAATCAGAGATTGTGATATATATTGATTTTTATATGGCTCAGGGACTTTTCTAATTAACTAACTAGTGCTTATAAAATGTGATTTTTAATACTAATAGCAATAACTGTCATCTATATTATAATTTGAAATTAGGTATTGTGTTGATTCCAGGATATGTTTTCAGTTTAAGATTTCTTTTGGCTATTTGTTATTTTTTTCTATATTGCCATGTTCATTTTAGGATTGCTTTGTTTAGTGAAGAATGTCACTGAAATTTCATGAAGAATCTGCCTGAATATGTATATCACCTTCACCAATTCATACAGTTTTATGTGATTAATCTATGAGCATGAAAATCTTCATGAATTTCTTTCTTTGTGCCTTAAAGATTTTATGGCAGAAGACTTTTACCTCCTTGTACATATTTATTCCTAGCTATTTTACTTGTCTGAAATAGCAATAGGTTCTCCCAATAAAGAAAATTCCAATACTAGATGGATTCACTGACAAATTCGACAGAATCTTTAAAGAAGAGCTAATGCTTGTCCACCTTTCAATGTTACATAAAATCAAAGCTAATTTTATGAAGACAATACAATCTTGATATCAAAAAATAGATGAAAGATACATCAAAGAAATAAAACTATGCATCAATATCTTACATGAACATAGACTTAAAAATTCTTAATAAATTTCTGGCACTCCAAATTTAAGAACTTGTTAAAACGACCATATCACACATTGCTGTAACAACATACCAACTTTTATTTATGTTGATGCAATGTGATGTTGGAGATAATATTCTTATCATGTTACTTTGATTATTTTATTCCAATTTCCCCATTTTTGTCATAATATTATTAATGTTTTATTTGTCTTTCTGTGAAGTACCTAAATTAATATTTGGAGGAGTTATAACATAATCTAATAAATTCAATTAGATCAGGAAAAACAGAAAGCTATACAATGGCCAGGTATGTTTTGTTTCAAACATACAAGGATGACTAAACATACACAATTTATCAAACGTAATTCATTACCCACATAGATGTAAAGATAAAGGTCACATGATTATCTAAATAGATGCAAAAAGTCTTTAGTGAAGCTGAGCATGTCTTCATGATAATTTCTATTTTTTTTCGAAATTTCCATGCTTAGTTAAACCTGTTTTTTGAACTTGTAATAATAATTCTGTCTCTTCCTAGTCAACTTAAGAATTAATCAGATAAATATCTGATTAATCAACTAAAAAAATTCATGAAAGAGCCACCACTTCTAAAATTACAAGCATGAAGAAGTTAAGTAATAAAAATCTTGAAAATAGTATTATCATATTTCTTTATTGTTATTAATTATTATTGTTGTTGCTGTTGGGATGATAGTCTAACTTCTCATTCTGGAATATATTCCAGAAAATAACCACTTTTTTTTTTTGACTACAGATGGTTAATCTTACGTTTGTTTTTTAGGATTTTGCTATGTAGCTCTGGCTGCTTGGAACTCATTATGTAGACCCAGACTCATAGAGCTCAACTTGCCTCTGCCTCATGAGTTCTGGAATGAAATCTTATATTTTTGGCGAGACTAGATTTTCTGCTTGAATATTCTTGTCTTGAGTGGTTCTTTACTAGCTTCTTTATTTGTTTTGTGGGATTGGTATGTCTTTTCATTATGAGACATTTTCTTCAGTTTGACATATTTTTTTTCTTCTAGATTAATGTCTTCTTATTCAGATTCCTGTACTTTGGGGTTGAGGTGAGATTAAATATATGTACATACATGCAGATATATGCAGCCAACCACTTTGTTTATGTGTAGTACTACCACAACAGACCTGAGGAGATTTCTTTAATTAAATTAAAGCCAAAGTGCTAGAGCTGCCATTTATGAAAGCTGTTCCACTTTCTCACCTCTATTCATCCTCAGCCAAGTAACAAATTTTTATTTTGGCCTAAACTTAATAGCTCTTGGTCTTGGCCCAGAGGCTAAATCCCATTGAAACTTAGAATTAAATCCATTTACTTGTTTCTGAGTTACACGGAAGGGAAAAGAATATCATGCTTTGAGTGAATTTTCCCAGTGGGTAAATCTTTGAAGATGCACTATCTGTCTGTAGTGTGGAAACAGTGTGCCCGAGCCAGTGATGGTCAGGATAAAAATAGGGCAAAGAGATTTCATCCCCTTTTCAGAAATAAGAGTAAATATGTTGAAAGTGACTTCTTCCCCTTACTTCATTGTAAAAAGTCAAAGAGAATCTCTTAAATAGTGGGTACAGACACTTTCAGCCTCTTATGAGTGGGTCAATGAAGCTACCCTTAGAGATTCTTGATTCTACCTCTAAAAACTGGCCATGGGATACTTCATCTGATTAGACACAGCCTCCTATGTTTTCAGAAGATAAAGGTCAAAGAAATGGTTGATATCAGAAAAATAAGTAATGTCTAAACTAGTATATAAACATATTTCTCAAAAATATAGTGTTGAATTTGTTTACTATAGGAGCACAATAAATTTTGTGGACATAGGAATGAATTATTGCATAATACCATTAAGTAAATGTTCTGTGAGAATAATTTCTATTATAATTAAGCTTTATTTTGAAATAAATTATCTACTTAAAATGTACATCATTTATGTGTAAATACCTTGATTATTAACAAATTGAAGCATCTATAAAACTATAATTGATTTAATATATATGAATTGATATACTGTATACACTCTTATACATAATATGTATCAGTAGATGGCAAATAACAACTGGGAAAAACATAGCCAACCAGGAGTAGAGTTCTGGAACCCAGTCCCAATAGATACATCTACAATAATTCTGAACCTAACACTTAAGGATCATTGCTGAAGGAGACAAGAAGAGCCACAGGATCAGGAGTTTTCGATTGCTTCTCCTAGGAATATGACAAGCTACACTCAAAAGTTTCACCAATGTGACTGTCTCCACATGATCTAAACAAAGATGGCACTAATGAACACGCTAAAGGTATCAGGGGAAAGTGAAGAAAGCCTCAACCCTATACAAAGAACTATAGGTAATAAAGGAATGCTGAGAGCAAGAGGAGTAGTTCTGCCCCAGGGAGCAGCACACCATTGGTTATTCAATACTAAATGCTCATTTCTGAAAACATAACATAATACAGAATATTATGTAGACTGAGCAGGTTGTAATTACATATTTAGGAACACACACATATGATGAAAAGTTGGTCATGATTTGAAAGAGAGAAAAGATGGGTATATGGGATGGTAGGGAGGGAGTAAAAGAAGAGGGAAATGATGTAACTATATTATAATCTCAAAAAATGAAAGAAATGATTTAAAAATATTCAAGGTCAGCTTGGATGTGGATGATGACAAAATTTTGTTAACATGTAGCAAATAATACACAATTTCTAACATGACATGTAAATAGATGGTATACAATTGAGTAAAATTATTTCTCTGAAATATGCTATATGACTGAATTTTACAAAATGTAATTATAAGCTTAAACTACATATATGTGTGTGTACTTGATGACTTACTGTTTAAGTTGCAGAGAATAAGTCAGTTCAGAGTGCTCAATTCTCAATGGGACACCTATGTCACACCACCTACTCCAAAGGCTTGGGGAAAGGGGAATGCTAATGCTGAAATGGATTTCCATTTATTACCTTTTGAAATTCAGGATGTTATTTTTTGATACAGTCAGCAATAATTTATTTTAGTTCATGCATTTAACCTTTCACCTGATTTTCATTCTTTCTTGAAGTTTTATATACTCATTTGGGATCACGCCCTTCTGCCAGAAGAACTCTCTTTGGGATTCTTTGTGTGTGTGATGTGTGAATCGAATGGTTCAAGAAGACCTATTTTCCTTGTCTAGAAATGTCATCTTTATTCTGCCTTAAGTCTTCAATATGATTTATCTATCACTTTCTGTGTATAAATTAATTGTTGTTCTCATGATATCAAAGACATTATTTCATCATTTTCTGGTTTATACCATTTACTAAAGAAGCGGACTTCCAAATTTAGAAAAAGAATAATGTTGTATTCTGCTTTCTTTTTTTTTTATTGCTTTTAAGATTATTCTTTCCTAGGTTGGTAAGATGACTCAGTGAGTAAAGATGCTCACCACCAAGCCTAAAGACCTGATTTCAAATTTTGGTCTCTGGAATCCAGGAGAGAACCAAAATAGGTTGACTTCTGATATACACATGTGCACACAAACTCATTCACACACATTATATAAAGAAGTAAATAAATAATTACAAGTGATATTTTAAAGATTTTATTCTATTTTGATTTTTTCATAGTTTTATTGTTATATCCCTGGATGTGTATTTCTTTGTATGTTATTCACTTAGTGTTTGTAACCCATCTTGAGTCTTTAACCATCTTTAGAATAATTGACTTTTATTTCTTTATATGTTTGTTCTGCCCAATTCTCTTTATGTGCTTTTTTTTTCCTGAGGCAAAAAGTAAAAGTTTTTGTTTTCTTTTTAAGGAAATTTTAGTGGTTAAAGAAAAGATACTTAGAAAAATCAGATATATGCTATTTTTTTCACCAATCATAGTTATGCCTCAATATCTTTCTAACTAATTTATCTGATAGTACAGTAATTCTCTTTGACTTCTGTTAAAGTCCATTTTATTAGATAGTAGATATTCCAAATGGAAGGCTATATATTAGTGTTTCTCAAGCTTCCTACTGCCGCAACCCTGTAATACAGCTCCTCATGTTGTCATGATACCAACCATAAAATTATTATTGTTGCTACTTCATAAATGTAATTTTTCAACTGTCATGTATCATAATGTAAATGTCTGTGCTTTTTTATGGCCTTAGGCTACCCCTATGACAGGGTCATTCAACCGCAAAGAAGTGACGGCTCACAGGTTGAGAACGGTTGTCATAGAGTTCCTACATAGTGTGATATTTTTCTACAGACAAAAAACTTAAATCTTCTGACAAGTGACTGATGTTGAATCAAATATTGATTTCCAACTTTGCTAACTTTTTCCTGGGATAATTCTCCCAAAGCATCTTGATGAAATATAGAGAGATCTTTATATCACATCTTCCATTTAGGATCTCTTTTTTTGTTTGTTTGTTTGTTTGTTTTTGTTTTTGTTTGTTTTTTTTTCTGTCAAGACACACTAAGTAAACAATAATGTTATGAGTGTTTCTGTTGATTTCTGATTTGCTTTGTTTTTTAGCTCTGTAGTCTACAAATCAGCTTTTGATTTTACTTGCATTTTATTTAAGTTCTCTATTTTTTCAAAAACTTGGTTTACTATATGCTGATAAGTCATTGTTAGAAACAGAAGTCAAAACTTGTAATTAAGTGACATTTTAATTGCTTAAAATGTGCAATATTCT
The DNA here is from genome assembly GCF_014885135.2 of Alexandromys fortis. Taxonomy (NCBI): domain Eukaryota; kingdom Metazoa; phylum Chordata; class Mammalia; order Rodentia; family Cricetidae; genus Alexandromys; species Alexandromys fortis. The sequence goes on from NW_026068152.1 coordinate 880,959, forward strand.
TTGAGAAATGGTAATTGAATAATTGTTTAGTGAGTAATTGGGATAATCTGGCTGTAAGTTTGTTATTTTTGATGGTATTTTACCAAAGAAAAGCTATGCCAAATACAAATGTCATATTAATGCAACCCAAGTTTCATAATTAGATAATTAAAATTTACATAATGTACAATCTCTCAAACTTTCTAACATTGTCATACTAAATTTATGATGGCAAAGTTCTGCTTAAAAGGTTGTGTACACACTATCCTGAGTGAGGTAACCCAGACCCAAAAAGATGAACATGGGATGTACTCACTCATAATTGGTTTCTAGAGATAAATAAAGGTCAGTGAGTCTATAATTTGATCTCCTAAAGAAGCTAAATAAGAAGGTGATCCCAAAGAAAAACATATAGCTATCCTCCTGATTATGGGAAGTAGACAAGATTGCCGGGCAAAAAATGGGATCTTGGGGGTGAGGGGGGGAGGTAAGGGGAGATGAGGAGAGAAAAGTGAGAAGGGGAGGTTGGGGGGAACTTGGGAAACGGGATGTTTGGGATAAAGGAAGGTCGGATAGGGGAGCAGGGAAGCACACATCTTAATTAAGGGAGCCATCTTAGGGTTGGCAAAAGATTTGTTGCTCCCAGGTGCCCAGGGCGATGTCCCCAGTTAGTTCCTGGGGCAGCTGAGGACAGAGAACCTGAAATGACCCTATCCTATAGTCATACTGATGAATATCTTGCATATCACCATAGAATCTTCATCTGGAGATGGATGGAGATAGACAGAGACCCACACTGGAGCACCGGACTGAGCTCCCAATGTCCCAAGGAGGAGCAGAAGGAGGGAAAATATGAGCAAAGAAGTCAGGACCACGAGGGGTGCACCCACCCACGGAGACAGTGGGGCTGATCTATTGTGAGCTCACCAAGGCCAGCTGGACTAAGACTGAAAAAACAAGGGATAAAACAGGACTCTCTGAATATGGCGGACAATGAGGGCTGCTGAGAAGCCAAGGACAATGCCACTGGGTTTTGATCCTACTTCATGTTCTGGCTTTGTGGGAGCCTAGCCAGATTGGATGTCCACCTTTTTAGACCAGGATGGAGCGGGGAGGACTTTGGACTTTCCACAGGGCAGGGAACCCTGACTGCCTCTCAGACTGGAGAGGGAAGGGGAGAGGAGAGGGGGGAGGGGGAGAGGAGAGGGAGGAGGGGGTAAAAGGGAGACGGGGAGGGAAATGGGAGGCGGGGAGGAGGCGGAAATCTTTTTTTTTCAATAAAAAATTATAAAAAAAATAGTTGTGTACATAGAGTTCCATTATAACCTTATTTTGACACATGAGCAATAATTGTTCTTGCGGAACCCTTTACCATTTTCTGAATTTAAAGATTTGCAATTATTTTGCTTCAAATGAATTTAAATATTAACAGTTCAGATATTCACTTATATATAAATGGTTATATTAAAGATTGTCAACAAGTTAGTAGATGCAATCATTATGACTGCAAACACAAATGCTTTTACTTTTGCTTCAATTTGCTATTGTCAAGAAGGGATTTGAATTTGAAGTTTAATAAGTAATTCTTTAGTTGTTAGCAATTAAAATTAAACCCAAAGCTAATTTTGGCCAGAAGGACTTTATTTGCTTGCATCTTAGTCAGCTCAGGTTACTATAACAAATTATCATATCCTAGGTAGCTAAAACAGCAATATTTAGCTCTGATAGCTCTGGAGGATAAGAAAGTAAGTAAAATTGCCAGGATATTCAGTGTTTGTAGATGTCCTGCTTCCTGGATTGTGGAAACTCATTTTTCCTTTGTGTTTTCAGAAGGTAAAAAGCATATAGGAGCTCACAGAATGTTTCTTTATAAAGATACTGATCTTTCTACATCTGTGGCCTAATTATCTCCCACAGGCCCCATCTCCAAATACTATTACACTAGGTATTGGGACCTTAACTCATGAAATCTAATAGTGGACCCTGGCTTGAGGTTCTTCAGGCTCAATGTACTCATAATATGTTTTTGAGTCTCCCTGGTTTTCTTTTGGTTTTTAAATATGTTTATATTTTTAGAATAGCTCCTTGGCTTCTTTAGTCATGGTTTTTCTACACAGCTAGACATGTGGCCCCCATGCTACTTGAGTATGTTGGGTAATTTAAACAAAGACATTTTTTTCTTTTATTCCTGCATCATATATTATAGAAAGACACTTGGTAATCCAAATAGAACAGCAACCTTACTCTTCTACTGTCAAAACTGGTTTGAGTACTGAGAATAAGTGATGGTAAGTACTCACTCAGCCTGAAGTGGGATGTCTTTATTAATCCCTGTGCCAAAGCTCAGAGGTCATTATGGAAGAAAAGGTGAAAAGTTATATGGAAGACTACTGTGAAATGCTATCTACTCAACATGATACAGATTTTTGTGCTCAGAGCAGCTGTGGTTACCTGCACATGTCAAACTAGCCAATATTTCTTAATTAATTGTTTTCATTTATTTTACATGCCAACCTCAGTTTCTCCTCCCTCCTCTCCTCCTGTTTCCCTCACACAGCTCCCATCTACCCCTCTCCCAATTCACTCCTCCTCTGTCTCATTCAGAAAGGGGCAGATCTCCCATGGGCATGAACAAACCATGGCACATTAAGTTGTAGCAGACTTAAGCTCCTCCTCCTCCATCAAGGCTAGGTGAATGTAATCCAGCATGGGGAACAGGTTCCCAAAAGTCACCTCAGAGTCAGGGGCAGATCCTGATCTCACTCTCAGGAACCATACAAACAGATCAAGCTACACAACTGGCACACGTATGCAGAGGTCCTAGGCTGGTCCCATGTAGGCTCCCTAGCTGCTAGCTGTCAGTCTAAAGTTCATGAGCTTCCATGAGCTCAGGTCACCTGTCTCTGTGGGTTTCCCCATCATGACCTTGACTCCCTGCCTGACACAATCCCTCTTCACTTTCTTCAACAAGACTTCCAGAGTTTGGCTATGGATCTCTGCATCTGCTTCCATCATTTACTGGATGAAAGTTTTATGATGACAATTAGGGCTGTCGCCAATCTGATTACAGAGAAGGCCAGTTCAGGCGCCCTCTCTACTATTGCTAGGAATGTTAGCTGGGGTCATTCTTGTGGATTCCTGAGTGTTTCCCTATCATCAGGTTTTCCCTAATCCTGAAATGCCACCCACAACCAAGAGGTCTCTTTCATTACTCCCCACTCTGCCCCAAGTTGCCTCCTGCAACCAGCCCATCCAACCCAATCCCTCATGTTTCCATCTCCCCATCTCACCCCCTGCCCCTGCCCCCTAGTATATTCACTCTTCTATTTCCCCTTCCTAGGGAAACCCATGCATAACTCTTTGGGCCCTCCTTGTTATCTAGCCTCTCTGGGGCTGTGGATTGTAGGTTGGTTATTCTTAATATCCATTTATGAATGAGTACATACCATGTCTGTCTTTCTGTGTCTTGGCTACCTCAGTCAGTAAGTTTTTTTTTTCTAGTTACATCCATTTACCTGCAAATTCCATGAGGTCATTGTTCTGTACAGTTGAGTAGTACTCCATTGTGTAAAAGGACCACATTTTCCTTACCCATTCTTCAGTCTAGGAGCATCTAGGTTGTTCCAGGTTCAAGCCAGGCAATATAATTTTCACATAGATACATAGATGTGTAGAAGCTCTTGAGGCCTACCCTTTACTGAGATATATTTTCAGTAGATAGCTGCCTTGAAAGGATAAATCATTCTTAATTGGGGTTAAGGCCTCTTGTAGGTTTCTCATTCTCCAGTGGATGGCCCTATATTCATTTATATATGGGTAGTACTAATTGGACTTAAATTATTTTTTAAAAGCTAACATGAAGGTGGTAAGAGGATATATTTGTTGCATGTGCCTGAAGTTGGAGGGAGGAAACGTTTGGTGGATATGATCTTTTTTCATTGTAGACATGAATGAAATTCTCAAAGAATGAAGTTTTTAAAAGAAGCCTTTCTCTTTTATTTGCATATTACATATTAGAGAAAGAATCTTGAAGAGTTTGTGTCATAACTGACTATAGACTATTGATCTATAAAGGTATGGTATTATAATTGACTGAGTTTTGGTACCACAGCAATTTTTGTGGTCAGAGAGTCAGGTCATTGTGATTGATACCCTCAACATGACTTTCTAGGAACTGGAAGCTACTGTTTGGACATTTTGTTGCCTATATTTTACAGAAGAATAAGTCCTGAAGAACTAATGATTATCAGGAGTTACATGGCAGTGTGGTCAATCTAAAGAGGTGCTCAGAAATCTTGTATGTTTTATCCTTGCATGTTCTGATATGGCCGTATTTTAGTGATTCTTAAAGTGCTCAAACTTTGAAATCACTTCCTTTCCATTATGTAGCTCTGGTTTAAGAATTTTGGCCTAAATATATTTTAGAAATAAAGAAAATTTAGTGAGAAAACCCTACACTCTGCTTATCCAAACTGACTTTGTATCCAAATCTTGATTTTGACATTGCCTGTCAAACATTTTCACTATCATTTCCTTTTTAGCTCTTCACTGTGTTCCCCCCTCATAGTCTAATTTACCCTTTCCCAGTAATTCCTGTTTGGGGATTAGCTACAGTTTGGTTCACAGAGGCAGTGAATAAAACTTTGATCTAGGCATATTATTCTTTAGTTTGTCAGTATTCTTTTTACATTGCAAATTTGCCTTCGGGTATTCATGGAGGGTTAATTTGAGAATCTCTCACATATACCAGATTTTGTGAATACCCAAGTAACTTATATGAAATGATAGTATAAATACAATACCTTTGTAAATGATGAATCTATATTCTCCTTTATTTTTATTCTTAAAGTTTTATTATTTACTGATATGTGTGCATGTTTGTGTGTATGTGCTTTTGGAGTCCATTTTTTTTTCAGTTTTAAATTCTCAATTGTTGGTGAGAGGGAAGGATTGTGCCAGGGAGGGCTAAATCTTAAGATCCCACATATTCTAGAGGAGGGAAAGTTGAGAGATGATTAAGAAATAAAAGATAACTAAAAAGTATATATTATATACAACCCACCAAATTATTGCAAATATCATAAATCACAGGTTTCTTTCTTTTCTTTACAAATTCTTCAGATGAACTCCCAAATATTCCAAGTTGGCTTTGAACTCATCATCCAAAGAGATTCACATGTTAATCACCTTGTCTCCATCTCCTAAATCCTGGGATTACAGGCATGTGACACCATTTCTGGCTGATATATTTGTTGACAATTGAGAATCATATTCTCTTATTGGAATATAAAGCACAAAGGTAAAGTAACTGATGTAAGATTTGTAATCTTTGATGTTAGAAATGGTATACAAACTTTTAGGTAAATTTGACTCCCAAGCCTATGTTCTTTTAAGGAAACACATAATAGAGCAAAGTTTAGTTGAAATGGTGGGAGACTACAATGTCATCTAGCCCAAGCCTTCTTCCTTCAGAGAAACTAAATCCTCAGGAGCATTTGAAATTCACTATGCTCATCCAAAGTCTAGAATAAGTATCCAGTCTCTCAAATTTAATTTGCCGTAGGAACACTTATTGTATAAGGCACCGGTACCAGCAATCCAAGCAACAGACAGTCCCAATCAAGAGAAAGTTCAAAACCAGACAGACATTGGATGAGTGGGTAGAGTTTTAGATCAAGTATGGGAGAGAGGGGATGCTAAAATTCTTGCTCCCTGTATTTGCTCTTAAACATGAGGGAATACGATTAATAGGTGGACACACACTACAGATTTACAGGACTAGAGCACATAATAACCGAGAGAAGTAGGAAAAAGTCCAGAAAAATAATATAAAAAGTAGCAGGTGAATGTTCTGGAAAGTAGTCATTAAGGTTGTGGGGGCCCTAAGACTTGCAGAGCACTAATTAAAAGCTGCCAAGTATCCTATCCCCCAGGTCAAACCTTGTGAATGGGAGATGGGAAAGCAGCTCAGCCAAGGCTTTGAACTCACTAGGAATCCAAGACAAAAGAGTGACAAGTAAGTCTTGTTCCTAAAATAGCAGTTGCTGCCGGTTGTCAATGAACAGTTTTCCAGCTTGCCCAATGTAAATGGGATTGTTAATCCGTTCATTGTCTTCTTAGCCACACCCACAGATCAGTATGGCCATCAGTCTTCTTAACCTCCAAGCTCTGGCAACTCATAAAAGGAATTTTCCAAGCACTTTCCTTTAGTGCTTTAACTGTCACAGTGCAGAAACTATGCGCTGGTTCCCTCTGCACCTGGAAGCTATGGGTGGGAGCTGGATTTTTACTAGACTTTAATGACTAATGCACACCTGCACATTCTTTTGTTCCTATTGGCAAAAGCAGCATTTCAGAAAACGGCTTGAAAAGAGTGTTGTCAAGAAATTTGGGCAACAATTCCTACAAGGGCTTTGCTTTCTTCTGGACTGAAATTAATGACATGTTGTAGGATTTTAGAATGAGAATCTATTTTTTATAACTTGTTTTTTTTTTTTTTTTACATTTTATTTAGTAGATTTTGCTTGGAGAATCAAACATAAATTTCAGTGTTTTGCTTTTTTATGAGAATAGACCCAAGGACGCATGTCTCTTCTCTTTAGCTTTTGTGTTACCTAATTTGCATAACTTGACTCTTATTTTTACATTTAAATGTTATTTACTAAGAAGTAACCCTGCTAATCCAATCAAGTTAATATTTACAAATCTCTATGTTTTCATAAGGAGGTAAAAGTCATTCCTAAGAGGTGATTTTTAAGGCCAGAGGAGTCTAGATCTGTGGAATGGAGAGAGTGAAAGGAGAAATGTAAGAATTGAAGAAAGTGATCACAGTGTTCATTCACATGCCTAGTCCGTAGGAGTCAGTCTTGGTGTCCAGCAGATTTCCAATGAATATTCTCTTGCACATTATGGATGACAGTCAATCACCTAGAGTTGGAGAATTTTGTTTTTAGGACATGGACTGTCATAGGGATCAGATAAAAGAATCCAAGCAACAAATCAAGATCAAGAAAACCAATGGTCAGGAAAAGAGTTTGGTCAATATCCAGGTGATTAGATAAGATCAAGTATATAATTTGTAGAGAAATGGTATAGAGTATTCAAAGCTCTCGCTATTTTCAAGACAATGGAGAATGAAATAATTTTATAGGCATAGGTCCCAGTTATAGTTCCTGAATAATATTGGGATAAATTGAAAAGATATAGCTAAGGTTCACACCAGAAGTAGCAGGCACATAGGTGTAAATTGGTAAATGTATTACATTCATGATCAGCTTTTGCTTGGTCTGCAGACTGTTTTGAAAGCACTATCACTAGGCAGATGGCATAATTGGTTGTGGTACAAGGCTCTTTGCACCTCTTGTCCTGTATCAGAAGAGCTTCACACATTTGTTATTCTTGCCTGGCTCATTTTAGACGTTTAAGTTTGCTGTTCCTGGTGGAAGTCATCCATCTGCTTGGCACTCTATCTCTACATTCTTTTAGTTCCTATGGCCATTTAGTCCCAAGCACCAGAAATGATTTAGCCCTAGTCTCTTGGATGGCCAAAACAGTTTTTAATCAAAAGAGATATGGGAATGTTTAGTCTAATTCTTCTATACTTTACCAACACAATGTTCTGCTCTTCTCATTTGTGGTTTTGTTCCACTAATAGGACTCTCCCTCTTTCCCTATAATTAAATTCATTCTTTATATATAGCTTTAAGTACCTGCCTCCTTACCTTGATTACTGGCATAAAAATTCTGTGTTGGCATTCTGTCTTGTATTCTATTCAGAGATATGCAACAGAAAAATCTTACTTAGGAAATAAATTTATTTGAATTTGGGTAGAACTTCTGGTCATTTTAGTCTTTTTAAGCCTTCTAATACTAACCTATTTAATCTAAGAAAATGTATAATGTAGTGATTTATTGATATTATTTACAAATTTATTAGTAAATCCTACCAATATTTTGAAAAGACTGTCTTACAACATGAAAAGCCTAAAACATGGGGAACTGGAGGGAAAATGAAGTGAAGGAGAGAAGGTAATGGTAAATTACATGTGGATATGTAAATATTCTCCTGTTCTACACATCTGTAAAAATAAAGCATCGTTAGAAAATTAAAATTGAAATGATTTTAAAAGTTTATACTATAGTCATTGATGCTTTTCTGCTGACAGTTCTTATTTATTTCCATTTCTGGATCCATTGTAGGATTGTACTTCCTGGCTTTCTTATAGTTTAGTAGAGCCATGTAATTAAGTTTGGCACATGGGGTTGTGTACAGAAGTGACAATGTCTCATTTCTGAGCCAGAAGACCAGAACATTTAATTGTCTTGGTGAGATGCTTCCTGCCTTTCTTTTCCTCAGCCTCTGAGGCCAGACATGTTTAAAGTGGTGGATGCTCTCAGTCAAAATCCTAGGAAGATTTCTGGATAGTTCTAATGAGAGTTCCCTCCAACCACCACCATCCCCACCAGCACAAGTTAGCATGACCAATAAATGCACACTTTTAGTTTAATTTTTAATTTTTTATTAATCAATGATTTTTTTCTCAGTCTGATCACAGTTTTCCTTCCCTCCCACCTCTCCTCCCAATCCTTCCCCCAATCTCCCCTCTGGCATTCACTTCTTCTCCCTTCCCTTTAAAATGCAGGTCTTCTATGTGGCACCTCCTCTCCTATTGAGGTAGGATGAGACAATCCAGGAGGAAGAAAGGGTCCCATGAGCAGGCAACAGAGTCAGAGACAGGTCCTGCTCCCTCTGCCAGGGGTCCCACAAAAAGACCAAGCCACATAACTATAACACATGTGCAGAGGGCCCAAATCAGTTCCATGGAAGTTCTCTTGTTGGCACTTGAGTCTCTGTGAGTCCCCATAAGTCTAGGTCAGTTGATTTTGTGTTTTCCTGTGGTGTTCCTGGTTCCTTTGGCTCAACATAATCCTTCCTTCCACTCATTCACAGGACTTCCCAAGGTCCATCTAATGTTTGGCTGTGAGTCTCTGCATCTGTTTACATCAGGAGCTTGACAAAGCTTCTCTGATGACAATTGGTCTATGCAACAATCTATGAATATAGCAGAATACAATTAGGAATCATTTCATTAACTTTTATTTTCCTTTTTTTTTTTTTTGCCAGTCATATTTGGCTGTATCCTAGGTCTCCGTAATGTCCAGTTCCTGGGTCCTGGCCCTCCAGGCAATGTTAGGGGTGGGCTCCTTCTCATGGTATGAATCTCAAGCTGGACCAGTAGTTGCTTGGCCACTCCCATAATTTCTGTGTGACTTTTGCTCCAGCACATCTTGCAGACAGGGCAAATTTTAGGTCAGAAGTTATATAGCTGTGTGGGGAGCCAATCCCTCTACTAGAAGTATTTCTTTTTACAGGAAATGGCCATTTCTGGTTCCATATATCCCATTTCTAGGAATCTGTCTTAGCTAGAGTCACTCTCATAAATTTCTGGGAATATCCATTGCACAAGGGTTTTAGCTCATCTCAGAAATGCTGCTGGTCCCATTGTCTCTCCCAGTACTCTCTTCCTCCATCCTCCCCTCAAGTGATCTCTCCTGTTCCCATGACCATGTCCCTTTCCAGACTTCTCTCCCCATCCTCTATATTTGTTGTTTTAAGCCATTGACATTCGAATATTTTGTTACTCCCATCACAACATAATTTACCTACCTCAATTGTTTATACATATCTTGGATTCTGGTGTTCTCTTCAGGTTTCTCAAAAGAAATATCTTATTTGTCTTAGTAATGGATAATAGTCTGACCAATGAGAATCTCTAACTCAAACAAAAGAGGATAGTGGTTATGTGATGTCATCCATGGTTCTCCTCTGACCTCCATATGCATATGCTCTTATGTACGCTCATGCACAGACAGAAAGCTTATCTCCACACAACAACAACAATAACACACACATACACACAAAAATTCTTAAAAAGGAAATGTTTAAAAAAATAGTGAGTATTGCTGATTTAGAGAGTAAATATGACTTATTACTTTCAGGTGCTCCCTCTGAAGACTCTTAAACATGCACTGACAAGGGCTGCTTGTTGATGAAATCAAAAATTTATGGCAGGGATTTTGAAGTTAGATATTTTCTATAAAAATGTGCTTTAATATGCCAGTGGACAGGAGGAGTAAAACATTATGATCATACATTTTTGAATGGCTAATTAGGAAATATTTTGGATTAGATAAGAAATCTAGCTAAAACAGGCAAGCTAGAAAGCTTTAGTCTTACCCTACTCTTGCTTATTTCTTCACTTCTCACTAACATATTACTTCTACCCAATTGTTTTTTGTTTCATTTCTATCAAGAGTGTGTATTCCATATCATGTTCAATATACTGTTTTATAGTTAATGATGTCATTCATCTTGGGGAAAAATCACCAAATTCCAAAAATGGCTGTAAGTTTTTGGTTGATTTAAAAATCACTGTACAAAATTAGATTATTTCATCTAGCTAACATTTATTAAAAAAAAAACTACCAGAAAGTCTAAATACAATTCTAAAGTCTAATTCACTTTCTTTTCCATCTCTGTGTGAGCCTGAAGAAAAGTTTAGTAATTTACTTTTTAAGATAAATTATTATTATAGAAAGTAGGGATAAGAAATTTTTTAAAAAAATTTCCTATTGATACAAACACCAAATATCATGCAGCTTTTCTATCTCTTTAAATAAAAACTCCTAGTATAGTACGTTTTAGGACTTTATTCTATCATGTGAAGCATATATTTATTTAGCTGATCCCCTTATGACCACAATAATAGGTTGTGTCTAAATTTCCTATAATATAAAACACTGTAATCGACAGCTTTGTAGTTAATCTTTTCCCATTTTGCACTTTCATATTTCCTTTGGACATATTTCTAGAAGATATATTGCTGGGACCAAGAGCATATACATTGTTAAGTGTTTTGATGCATTTTGGAAGGTTATAACATTCCTTTCTGGCAGTTTACATTTCCTCCAGCTGTGAATAACAGTTCTTATTTCTTTGTACCTTTACAGATACTGGCTATAATAATTTAAAAATATGTGCCAATTTGAAAGGCAAAAGCCACAGATTTTATACTTTAGCAGTAAGACTCCTTGAAAGAAAAAAGAATAAGATTAGTTGTGCAGCGTGTGCTTAAATGGAGCTATATTTTAGGGTCTAGAAGTGGTTAATTTCTCACCTAACTCTTCATTTTAAATTTCCTACACAGCTTTGTTTTATGTAATGCCATCTATCATAACTAGAGATGTGCTACATACAGTAACTTACCAATCATTCAAGTCCTGGTAAATCCATAATATTTGCAATTTGTGTCTATTGCATATATTTATCTATTTACTCTATTTTCATCATCTGTAGGGAAACAGCTATATTTGCCTCGGTAGCATCATTACAAAGAGAGATAAGTTATCAGGTTTCACCTGTTTGTTTCCCTTTTTCTGATTTACTGCAGAATATGATCATTTGATTTGTGAAGTAATGATGCTGAATGAGGAATCAGAAATATGGCAAGGAAAATATTTTTTTAATGGGAAGCCGTTTTTATTGTTTCACCACTTGGAAAGGTAAAGTATTCATGAGGGAAGAGTATGTCATCATAAAACTGAGTTAGATAATAGGCAATAAGGCATAACACATTTCCTAACCTTTTGGATAAAACTTGCAAAAATCTTTGAGAGCCAATTACACAGAACAATATATCACTTGGGTGTGCATTCTCTTTAGTTGCTTTGTGATTTTCCATAACTGGCAAGCATATTGCTTGGTGGAATTAAAAATACACAGGAGCTCTTTCTAGCTTGGAATTCTCTGGCTTGTATTGGCTCAGCTGTTGGCTTTTGGCTTTTGTGCTTTTACAGATCATTTCTCTGAAAGAGGAAAAGGAAAAAGAAAGTCAACTTGTTTTCACACCCGCCTCTAATAACATCCACTGATAAAATACTGGGGTGTGAAACTACCGTTCTGTTTTTGTGGCAAGTGCAGGTTTTGAAGAATCACTAATACTTGTAATAATAGGCTAGTGGCATTGTTTCCACGATCAATACATGATAGTTTTGTTGTAAATCAATTTCTACTCTATTTTATTTAACTCATATTTACAAAGAGAAAACACCTACTAAGGAAAGCACCTAATTTACAAGGAAAAATTGGGTTAAAATATCGAGCCTGATGTCGTTAGATGACTTAGACACTATCATATCTATAAATCACAGCTGAAATCACCCTTGATTTGATTTGATTTACATGTTGTGGATTATTACTTTAACTATGCAAAGATGTGTTACATTTGTTTATGATGCATTTGTTTAATTATGTAAAGAGATGTTGCTGTTTTACCTTGCCTGCCTAAGGCATCTGATTGCTCTAATAAAAAAACTAAACAGCCTAGGCAGTAGAGGGATATGCAGGCTGGCAGGCAGAAAGAAAAATTGTAAGGAGGAATCTAGGCTGGAGAGAACAGAGAAAATGAGAGAAAAAGAGAGGGAGATGCCTAAGGTCAGCCAGCCAGGTAGCTGCCAGCCAACCAGACACTGAGGAAATACTGAAAGCAGGGCAAACAGAATTAAAGAAAGGTAAAGAGTCCTGCGGCAAAACATACCTGAAGAGATACAGGTTAAATTAAGAGCTAGTAAGACAAGTATAAGATAAGGTTGAGCATTCATAATTAATAATAAGCCGTGATGTCTTGATTTAGGGCCTGGCAGCTGAGAAAGCCTGTTACATTTACATTTTTGAAATTATATGGTATGTGAATTAATTCAATGTTCATGTGATTGTAATAATTAGTTGTTCTTTGGTGGTTTTCATTTTCTTCTTTAAATAGTATTTGTACACATCTCATAGATACAATAATATAGAATAATTACATTTTCCAACTTTTGGTTCCTAGTTTTGAGTCCTATTTGCACCTTTTATTTGTATAGTGGTTAATTTTATGCATCAACCTGAGATGTCATGGAGTATCAAGATACTTTGTCAAATATTTTGATGTGTCTGAGAGGACATTTTTGAATGGGCTTAATCCTTGAGTTGGTAGAGTCTGTAAAACAGTTTGCCCTTTTTAATGTGGTAGGCATCTTACAATCAATTTAAGGCCTAAATGTAACAAAAAAAAAACCCTGACCAATATAATTAGCAATGACCTTTGAAGTAAGTGCATGCACCACCAGAATTTCTGTCATTTACTCTTAACAAGGAAATTCAGATGCTTGGTGATGACCTCAACAACTTAAGTCTACATGTCACTATGTTATTATTTTATCAACTTATACATAGTGGAGTAAGGACAGTTATTGGTTGATGAGGCTAGCAAAACTCTTTAATTTCCCTTCTAACAGAAATAAACAAAAACTAGGGATTAGGGTTATAGATTTTAACATTGAATAGTTCATTTTTCTTATGGTTTAATAAATAGCACATAGATTGTTCTAAGACTTAGATATAGGGAATTATGCAAAGCTTGCTGACCGTACAGATGTCCTAAGCTACATATTATGTTTGAAAGTTATTTTATGTCTTCACAGTTATGTTTTTTTTTTTCCTGTGGTTCTGAGGGCTGAACTCAGAACCTTGAGCTAGCTGGTTAAGCGTGTTATCACTGATTCAAACTTTCAGCCCATGTATTTATAAGTTTTAAGTCATGGTTGACAGCGATTAGGAACTTTTCTAGTTGTGATCTTATATAACATGAACTTCTGGGTATAACTCTTTTTATTTGAGTTATGTATTGCCAGTGAAGGAGCACTGGTAGTTGCCTGAGATTCAGTAAGGTAATGGCCACTCATTGGCATTAAATAAACTCTACTTTTCTGTGTGAGGTTTATAGACAGTCCAACCACCATTTTTAAGTTTCTGAAAATGCATTACAAAATACACAAGTGTATTCTACAATAATAAAGAAAAAGAGCTATCAACTTGAAAGTGGTAAGAACAGGAGAGGGTCCGGAGTGAGAAAAGGGATGGTGAAATGATGTAATTCTATTTCAATATATTAAAAATATACATACAATATATTTACAGAAAAAGCAAAATGCAGACATTGAGAAAATTATGGAAAGAGTTTTTCTTGTTTTGAGGGTAAGGAGAGGTTAAATAGAGATAAAAATTGTAAAAATGTCTTTGCCATAATATCCTTTGTTTTGGGTGCTGCTCAGGGTCTCATCCAAGGTAGGCAAAGGCTCCACAACTGTGCTGCAGTGCCACTATTTTCCTTTCATCTGAGTATCTTATCTTCCTACTCTCTCAAATTCTGCTGTAAAATTCCTTAAGGAAAAGAAAATGAAATGCCTTACAGAATGACATCAAGGAGAAATGAACTGGGTCAGGGGACTTTAGCTCTAGCCTGATAATTTCAATCTGACCCAAGTCAGTAATGAAAGTTGTTTGATGCACGGTAGGGAACTTGATGGTAGTCTAGGGCCAAGCTTAATGGGCAAGTCCATCTATCAGCCCAGCACATCACCACAGAGCAATCACATTTATGATCTCAAAAGAATTAAAGAGGCAATGAAGGCAAAATGCTTCCCAAGGAAAACAGGTAAAGTCTTCTCGGTCATGATGGAGATTAAAATCCTCTGAGCCAATGTTCTCTTTGCCACCTCTAGTACTAGTGCTGCAGAAGTCAAGTCATGGACTTTTAATTTGATTAAAAACACAACCGCCTTCAATTTTACTGCTTTAGGTTTACATCACGCACCACTGAGTCATAAGATGGAAAACATCTGTTTGAATTTGCAAGACAGTACTAAACAGAGACTGAACACAGCTCATCAAGACCCAACAAATTTTCAGAAAACAGCAGGTCAAATGGAAAACATTATGGCCATCCCTGATTCAGGAGATACAAGGAAAATCACAGTGATACTAATTACTACTGTGCAGGTTCCAAGGTCTTGAACAAGGCACTGAAATACAAATTGTGAATGAAATTATATATGGTAGATGTAATTAATTATGAATATAAATTATAAATAAGGTATAATTTAGTGTCCAAGAAATAATAGTGAAGATAACAGAGGATATTTGGTTCTCAATATACATCTGAATAATTATTACAATAGTGTTTTAATTGTAGAAAGCAATGAAGTACACAAGAATAAATTGATCAAAATGTTTTTTTGCAGAAATTGTAATAAATCCTATAAAGACAGCCCTTAGTTTCCCATTTTAATTGTATTAATAAGGATCAATGTTCAAGATGATATCCTGCTCACACTTCCAAATACTATGTAGTAATGATTTCTAAATTTGATAGTACATTTTAAAGGTCACATGGGGTTGTTTCTTAATTTCCTGAGAAATTGCACACTGACATCCAAAGGCGCTGTACTAGCATGCACTCCAACCAGTAATGCAGGAGGGTTCCCTTTACCCCACAACCTCTCCAGCATAAGTTTTCATCAGTGTTTTTGATCTTGACCATTCTTACAGGTGTAAGATGAAATCTCAGAGTTGTTTTGATTTGCATTCCTCTGATGACTAAGGATGTTGAACATTTCCTTAAGGGTCTTTCAGCCAGTTTAGATTCCTCTGTTGAGAGTTCTCTGTTTAAGTCTGTACTCTATTTTTTAATTGGGTTATTTGTTATTTCGATGACCAATTTCTTGAGTTCTTTGTTCTATTTGGAGATCAGCCTTCTGTCTGATGTGGGATTAGTGAAGCCATTTTCCCATTCTGTAGGCTGTCGTTTTGCCTTGTTTACCGTGTCCTTTGCTTTACAGAAGCTTTTCAGTATCAGGAGGTTCCATTTATTAATTGTTTCTCTCAGTGTCTGTGCTACTGGGGTTATATTTTTTCAAGACCCAATAATACCACTTTTGGATATATATCCAAAGATGCTTAATTGTGATATGTGCTCAACTATGCTCATAGTAGCATTGTTTGTAATAGACAGAACCTGGAACAGCCTAAATGCCCCTCGACCGAAGAACTGATAAGGAAAATGTGGTACATTTACACAGTGGAGTACTACTACACAGCAGAAAAAAATAATGACATCTTGAATTTTGCAGGCAACTGGATGGAGCTAGAAAACATCATTTTGAGTGAGCTAACCCATCCTAGAAAGAAAATTATCACATGTACTCATTCATAAGTGGTTTTTAAACATAAAACAAAGAAAGCCAACCCACAAATCAGAATCTCAGAGGACTTAGACAACAATGAGGACTCTAAGAGAGACATACATAGATCTAATCTACATGGGAAGTAGAAAAAGACAAGATCTCCTGAGTAAATTGGGAGCATGGGAACCTTGGGAGAGGGTTGAAGGGGAGAAGCAGGGAGGGTAACAAAAAAAATGTAGAGCTCAATAAAAATCAATATTTTTTTAAAGTCCCATGGGGGACTGTTCAAAACAAAATCTATTGGTTAGTTTTTCTCCTTGTACCCTAGAAATTCATAATGAAAGACTCCAGTGTGACGTGCAGGTACATAAATAAACACGCGTACGTGCGTGTTTGTACACACACACACACACACACACCACAAGTTCATTGGTTGCTTTTTGTTTTTTGAAGTCAGATGTTGTAAAATAAAACATATTACAAAATACAAATAGCTCCATTCATGTCAAATATATGGTACACAAGAGGTGGGAAGTGAACTTATTAGTTCCTTTGTATAGTCCTGCAACAGGCCTTCCTCTCTGTACTGCTTGAACTACCTATGTTTGCTTTTGTATATGTTCTACATCTGTAGGCATTTGAAGGGCAAGTTAGCATAATGCTTTTTATTTTGCATTTATTTATCATGATCACTAGTAGATAGAAGTCCAAAACATATACTGTTACCTAAGAGAGGGAGGTAATTCTCTGGATGAAATTTCAGAGTGTACCTAGGAATCATTGAATAATCCTGGGCAAGTCTGGATGGCTTGGTAACCATAGGCATGGGTGGGATATCAAGAACTATGTGGGAATTGGGCACCTGGGTAGGAGTTGGAGCTCTAAACGAGGAGTTAAAGAAGAAAGTCAAAGAAAGTACTTATTTTACCTACTTTGCCAGAGGCTGACATTGAGACTATATCCAAATAAGTGTTCAGTAAAGCAAATGCAGGAAGATTCTTGTAATCAGGTAAGATATTGTTGATGAGTGTGTTCAAACAAAAAATTACTATAGAAATCTTTCAATAAGAAATTTTCCTGCAATGCTTCTGTAATCGGTCATTCAGAATTTGGAGAAATAATTTAGCCACATACCAACCACAAGAAGAATATGTACTAGTTACTGAGAGAGATTGGATTGGCATAGGATAGCTAGTTGAAGATCAATGGTTTTTAAGTGTTTATGGCTCACTGAAGCTTAAGCTGCAATTTTCTTAAAATGAGTTCTTCATTCTGCTTCTTGTCCTCGATTTTAAAATCTCACAGCTTCTACAATGTAACTATTTGGAGTTGAAAATTTGGCTAGTATAGTTGCTTCATGAAAACAGGCACATAAGGATAGTGGGAAAAAAGACCCTAAAAATTGGTAGGAGGTTATGGATTGAGCTATTTTAAAACTAGGATGCTTTATGTTAATGTGTTTGTGTGTCTGTGTGTGTTGGACATTTTGTATGTGTGTGTATGTGGAAAGTAGGTGGTGTACATAGAAATGCTAAATCTGAGGTTCATTATTTACAAATGTTAGTAAATGCAGAATTGAAAGTTCCTTACATCTCCTATTTGAAATGATGAATGAGGCATCATTATCCAATGTTTTGCTCTACATAAGGGGTTGTCCAATAATAGAAACTATTTATTTTATACAGACATATTAAGATAGAGGCTAAAAATGAAGTTCAGTTTAAGCAATAAATTTCTGTTACTTACAAATTTAGGAGAAACAATAATAGCAACTTCTTTTGCTACTGAGAACCTTTATTATATATTATTTATACTCTTGACCTATGAGGCATGGCTATTCATACACATTTATATATTTACACAGGTATATATACTTTTGCAATATTTATATATAATATGTTCATTTTTCAAATAATCATAGAAATAAAACTGACTCACAACTCTACCTGTGACAGTGACATGCAGAATAAGAATTTTACTCGGTTCCAAACTGTGTGCACTCACCACTTATCATTTACTTTGTATTTGTTAGGCAGAATAATTTAAAAATGAAAAATCATGATAAGTCTCCTACTGCTTGTTTTCTTTCTCCAAAAGAAGAAGCATAGGAACAGATTGAAGGGGCAAATGTGTTGACATATTCTGTAGGATTGGCCTCACTAACTTCCTTCGATGGCACTATTTTCAAATCCTGAGGACAGAACTTAGTCTCTGTGAGAAGCATATCTGTAATGAAGTTATTTGGTGCAGCTGTTTTGGGTTATGCTGGTGTATCTACCTGGAACAAGCTCAACTTTATCTCTAGGCACTTCTTAAATGTGTTTCTTATGGTTTTTGACTACAGTTCATCACCAAGAGCTTTTTTTTTTCTTTTGGCAAGTTTACATCTATCATTCAGCTACAGGAAGAAAAATAAGAGCAAAATCTCTGTATGTTAGCCTGGCAATTATTTTCCATTTAAATCCTAATTGGCTTCTGAAGGTTACTACATACAATCTCAGTAATTGTGAGAAGAAAATCCACAGAGACAAGCAATATTTAAACAAGCACGAAACCATCAAATACTGAAAATGTGAACATAGATGAAATTGGATCATGTTGCTAGTAATGAATGTTCTTCAGGATTTCTTCCATAATATCCTGCGTAGATATTGCCATGGTTACAATAATGCTTCAAAAGATGTCATTATATCATGCTAAAAGTTACAAGAATTTCAGTATGAGTCCAGCTCTAAAGTTGCATCATCTTTCCAAATTATTTGATTCTTGTCTTTGAAAGTGGGTGGCACTGTGTAATTTATGATGTTTAAAAGCAATAATGTGATACCACCAGAAGTTTCTTTATTGTACAGGATTGTTTATGATATTTTGGGATTTTTGCTTTTCCTTATGAAGTTGAGTATTGTTCTTTCAAGGTTTGTGAAGAATTGTGTTGGGATTTTGATTTAGATTGCTTTGAATCTATAGATTGCTTTTAGTAAGATTGCCATTTTTACTATGTTAATCTTACCTATCAAAAAGCATGGGAGATCTTTCCATTTTCTGGTATCTTCAATTTTTTTTTCTTCAAAGACTTAAAGTTCTTGTGGAACAAGTCTTTCTCTTGTTTAGTTATAGTTACCCCAAGATATTTTATGTCATTTGAGACTATTATAAATTTGATTTTTCTCTGATTTCTTTCTCATCCCATTTATCATTTGTATAGAAGAAGGCTACTGTTTTTTTGAGTTAATCTTGTTTTCTGTCATCAACTGTATGAGCTACCTGATAGAATTCTTTGTATACATAAGAACACTTATGTATACTATATTATCTGCAAATTGGGAAAGTTTGACTTTTTCCCTTCTAATTTGTATTCCCTTGGTTTTGTTTTGGTGATGGAACCATCTGAATGTGGGTTACAGTCATGTGGCTTGATCTTTTGCGTGGCCCTGGCAGTGGCATCAGGACTTATCCTATGAGCATGAACTGACTTTTTGGAGTCCATGCCTTATGGTGTGATGCCTAATTCAGCCTTGATATAGTGGTGGAGGGGCTTAGTCCTGCCTCAATTTGGTATTCCAGACCTTGTTGACTCCCCAAGGAAGTCCTTACCCCCTTTAAGGAGTGGATGGAGATGGGAAGAGGGGAAGTAAAGTGGCAGGAGAAGGGAAGCGAGGGGGAATTGGGGTTGGTATATAAAATGAAAAGTAAATTTTTAAATAAAAAATGAAAAAATAAAAGCAACAATATATAAAAGATTACATATAGTAAACAGAAGAAATAGCTATTATCATTACTATCCTTTTTATTCTGTACCATATGAGTCATTTTTATATTTATCAATTGATTTTATTATCTAGCAATTTCATTCATTCATATAAACACAGATTAATAGAGAAAGGGTTAATTTAAGATATTAGAGGTAACCAATATGAAGCATGAGCTAATAGGCCAAGCAGTGTTGTAAAAATACCGTTTCTGCATAGTTATTTTGGGTCTTGGTGGCCGGAAAACGAACAAGCAGCCTTGGCCAAAAGAATGGCACCCACCATCTGGGGCATGGATCCACATAAGACCTTTAAAAAGAAAAGAGGACTTTTAGATTCACAAAAATTGGAACCAAGTGCAGCTTCTTGGTAGTCATATTTTTTTTTTTTTTTTTGGATGGGCTCTGTTTGCAGGCAACAAGCAGAGGCACAGCTTCTCCAAGAGAAGGCTTTCTGAATCAGCGGTGACAGTGGAAACTGAAGGGCTCCTTTAAGAAATGACCCTATTCTATAGCAATACTGACGAATATCTCTCATATCACCATAGAACCTTCATCTGGTGATGGATGGAGATAGAGACAGAGACCCACACTGGAGCACTGGACTGAGCTCCCAAGGTCCCAATGAGGAGCAGATGGAGGGAGAACACGAGCAAGGATGTCAGGACCACGGGGGGTGCACCCACCCACTGAGACAGTGGGGCTGATCTATTGGGAGCTCACCAAGGCCAGCTGGACTGTGACTGAAAA
>NW_026068152.1:901701-909478 GCF_014885135.2 Alexandromys fortis
GGGAGTAGGCGGAAACTTTTTTTTTCCCATCCTCAAGAAAAGATAAAAAAGAAAAAAAAAGAAAAAAAATAAATAAAAAAAAAAGAATGGTAAAAAAAAAAAAAAAAGAAGGCTTCCTGGTTCATGCTAGTTGCAGGAATAGCTCTGCCTCTTTCAGGAGGCCAAGCACTTAAATGGGGTTTGTGAGCAGCATGTTACAAGCTGCTTAATGGTGAGACACAGACCCGCTGCCTATCTGGATCTGGAGCAGTGTTTATGGCTCACAGAGGCAGTGAACATGCCTCTACCATGTTGGACTGGGTGAGGCCAAAGGGCAAAGCAGTCTTAGTCCTAGCCACAAACTCAGCATTTTAAGAAGTAGCCCTGGTCAGAAAAGGATTGCAGATACTCAATAAACACAATTTCAAATGTAAAAGACTTCTAAATGAATCCCGGTATTGCAAAAATGTAAGTACGCTTGGGAGAGAGAAAAAATAGTTATAACAAGAAGTAAATGGTTTTAAAAATAAAACTAAGCCTTAAAGAGACAGAGTACAGACAGTCATAGATTAAAGGAGTAAAGAAAAATAAGTCACATAAAGATGGAAAATAGACAGAGAATCTGGATTTTGTATATTATTGTGATTTCTTTGAATTTTTTGACTGTGGATGAGCTAAGAACAGAGAGACATTTCATTGTACAGGCTGCTAGGCTAGACCAACATGATACATATTTTAAAGGTATCTTGACTTCAAAATTTGAGTCTAAGTATATATTGCTTTTGAAAAGAGGTTTTTCTTTTGTTTCCACAGAGGATGAGAAACCGAGGATTCCTTCCAGACTAATGTGTTTTGATGGACCAAGACCACATGAAAGGTCTCTGTGAACACCTAAACATAATTCACTCAACAAAAAGCAAGAAGCAGTTTGGAAAGAACTATGCCCAAATTCCCAAATATTGTTTATAAATGTTTGTTTATAGCTAAAAAGGGATATGCTATAGAGATGACTACTTTGCAGTCGTCTTTTGATATAAATTTAAGGTCAGTTTTGTTTTACACACACACACACAAACTCTTGTTTAAGGTATTATGTTTGTGCATCTTATTTAAAGATGTAATACATAATTAAGAAATATAGGTTAATAGTCATCTATAAGAGTCAAGCTTGTAGTCATGTTAGTTATGTTTTCTTGATGTACAGAGATATATTTCAGATGGATAGGTATTTGTCAGACTTTCAAAGACTAACAGAATATGACATTTATAATGTTTTAAGAACTTAGGACTTTTCAGGACAAAGAGACACATCTGCTCCTGGCAGAACCAGTCTATTTCAAGAGGATGATATGCATCGAAGAAGCTCCTTATGGAGTTGGTTAGCTATTTGTGCAAAAAACTGCTCATACCTGGACTGCTTGATGGTATGCTGTATGAACTGAACATGAAGGGCCCATAGAAAAATGACTGCTAAACTTCCCTAAAGGTGAGATGGTCCTTTCGGAGTCCTGCATGAATAACATTGGTTAATAAAAGAGACTTCTTTGGGCCTTTTGCAGTGCTGAATAGGAATAGGGACTGGCGGGAATTTCAAGAAGATAGAGGAGAAGAGAGTAGGCAAAGTCAGGCAGAAGCCATGTAGCCACCACCGGAGACAGACACCAGATAGAATTTTATGGGTAGGCCACAAGCATATGAGGATACACAGATTAACAGAAATGGGTTAATTTAAGACATAAGAGCTAGCTAGCCATTTAAGATTATTTAAATTATTTCATTAAATTAATTTAATTTAAGATATAAGACCTAGCTAGCTTAAGTGATTGGCTAAGCAGTGATTTAATTAATATAGTTTCTGAGTGATTATTTCATCTCTGGGTGGTTGGGAACAAATGAACAGCCTCTGCCTAAAATGCATTTTTCTTATTGTTTTCCCTTCTGTTATCTCCCTTCCAACCATGGAAATTTCTATTCTGCCTTATGAAGCTCTTTCATATATCTGTGACTTTTCATTTTGATTTGTAACCCACTGAGTTTAGCTAGGGCTAACTATCTATTTCTTAATTTGAACCTATTTAGTGAAGACAGGTTGACATACACAACTGAAGACAATGGCTCCCCCTCTTTCAAAATTTCTAAGTAACTGTAGTTCAATAGGAATAGAGTCTCACTATCTCACCCTCAGTCCATGATTGCTTTTTAGCAGGACCATTTCTATGCAAGTAGACCTGGTGCCAGTAATCACATCTACTATGAGTTCATAATTGCAACGGTAATATTGTATCTAAAAGATAACTGTTTATAATACTTCTATCTTACATAACATAATTTTTTTTTACTTCTTCTCCAAGGCTTCATATGTTCTCAGTCTTTACCTCCCTGGGGCAGCTATGATTCTATTCATTCACCCCCATATGCTGTAGAATGACAATTCTCTAATTGTAGAAGAGAGTAGCTTTTGTTTGTGAGTATAACCAGAGATGCTTTGGAAGTAGTTTTGTGATATGCCCATTTAGCTAAGCAATATTAGTAATTTCCCCACTAGGGACTATAACCTCTCCAAGCATGGGTTTTTGATAGGGCATATAGTACAAACAAGGATTCCTTCATGTGGATCTGGTTTCATATCCAATCAGAGACTGATTGGTTACTTCCTTAACATCTATGCTTCTGTTGTCTAGGTAGACTCATCTTGCTTGGAAGATTGTTATGATAGTCCATGCAGTTTAGGGCTAGGTGAGATTATTAATACTTTTTCTCTACTCTCTCCCAGTAGCTTGCTATTTTCTAAAACTTTTAAATCTAGATAATAGGGCCTGAGATGTCTATCTCAGTTCTAGCATCATTTCACTATGTCATGCAATTAAGTATGGTATCTTCAAGAATACAGTCATATATTCTAGTTTTTGTGGGGAAGCAAAGCAATAGAAAAGAAAGATTATATATTGTTTTGTGGGTCTTTAAGACATTCCTGACCAACAACTCCTATGAGAGTTCCCCATATTTGGCACAAAATATTTATTTAGTGACCTGTTACTTATAGGACAGACATTATCTAGCCATTCAGGATGTATCACTTCAAACTATTCCTTATGTTTTCTAATTGATTTCCAAGATAATAGAATTTTTTTTAAACGTATACTCTTCGTTTTGTTTTACCATCTTTTATGTCACCACACCCACCCCATCTACAAGGCCCTCCTTATTTAAACCGTAAGGTTTTCTGGGATCTGGCTACTATACCTGTCAACATGGTCAGAATGTTTGTGGCTGTTCTGGGTGGCTAGATTGGTGTTCCTTTCCTCACTCCGCATCCCATATGTATTCCTCCTCAGGCTGCACACTTTGTCAAAGAAGACAATCTTCTTCAAGAAAGAAAGACCATTCCTTAGTCAAGGGTATATGAATAACTGATTTCCCACATTAAAACCCTCAAAGAAACTCCCAGGGTTTACTTTTAAAATTAATCAGCTTATTGTTCCTTATCATAAAATGTTCTAGGTCCATTGTAATTGTGTAGGTTGGCGTTCCTATGGGTCTCCTAACAACTTGAGTGTGGGTGTATCTGGCACTTTTACCTGGTTTTGGGACCCTTTTTCTCCTACTGGGATGTTTTTTCCAGCCTTGATATGAGGGTTTGTGCTTAGATTTATTGCATCTTGTTATGTCATGTTTGGTCGATATCCCTGGGAAGTCTGCTCTTTTCTGAAGAGAAACACAAGACCAGTAGATCTGGGGAGAGAGTAGCAGGGAACTGGATACTGTGGGGTAATGCTCTTGTACACTGTAAAGATTTGTCGTTCATATCAGTTTAATAAAATGCTGATTGGCCAGTAGCCAGGCAGGATGTATAAATGGGGTGACCAGACTAAGGGAATTCTGGAAAGAGGAAGGCAGAGAGTCATTCACCACCCAGACACAGAGGAAGCAAGACAAGAATGCCTCATTAATAAAAGGTACTAAACCAAGTGGCTAAACATAGACAGTAATTATGAGTTAATTTAAGTTGTAAGAGCTAGTTATAATAAGATTGAGCTAATAAGCCAAACAGTTTATAATTAATATAAGGCTCTGTGTGTTTCTTTGGAACTGAACAGCTGCGGGACTGTAAATGACAGATACTTCCAACTACAACTGAGATTTGTGGAGGGAGAGGAAGCTGTGATCAGAATGTATGATATAAAAGAAGAATAAATAAATAAATAAATAAATAAATAAATATTCAAAAACCTGTATCTATACATTTATGCACTTCAACGACACAATTTAATGCAATTTATTTGGGAGCATTGCAAAAACAAAAGTATGAAAATCACATCATAGATTTATAATAGTATCTATAAAAATCTATAGATTTATAATAGTATATAATAGTATTGAAAGTAATACATTTCTGGTAATTATTTAAAAATAAACTGAATATAGCAAGACAACTTTTCTTCTAGGGTCTTGGTTTAGTTTAGTTTTATGTCAAACCCTGTCTTAACTTTCAATTTCATATTGTCTTTGGTTTTGTTGAAATTATATATCACTTCAATAAAAATATATATGTCATCATCTAATATATGCCAAGGATTACTTAACACTTAGCATTGAATAATGAATTAGATGTATTTTTTTCTGAAGGGAAGTTTAAATCTAATAATCATGCCACTTTAGTAGCAAAAATAACTTCAGAGGATAAGACATGTTTACTTCTTGAAAAATATATGAATGGCAAAGGCAATCTTTGATCCCTCATTCACTCTCTCATTTTATTTTATTTTCTTGATATGAAGCTGATATATGAATGCTTGGATTCTTTACCAGTTAAAAAACTGGTCAGTACCTGTGACCAACAATGACTGTCAGATTGAAGAAGGATTAAATTTTTTTTTAGTAGCTCCAAAGAATCAAATACAATAGATGAATGAGTATAAAGGAGGCATATTTTGGGCTTGAGTATAAAAAAAAAATGAAGCTAGTTGACAATTGAATGGGCTCCTCAGGTCTAGAAATGTTTAAACAAATGCTGAATGGCCAGCGCTCCGGGTGGTTGTAGAGTTCATTCCCTTGTTTAGTAGGAAATTGACCTGGAGGGTATTTCATTTTCTTTCACTCCGGAGGCTGATAAAACAGCATAAAGAACTGTGTAGTAACTTAAATTTCTATGCTATTAATGAGAATTATATTTAGCATTTCTTTGCAGTATAAAATACATATACTCAGCTTGGTGGCTATTTTAATTCGAAAACCACAATATTTCATCCTTGGAAAGTTATAACATAGTTTTTAAATCTTGTTACATTTTAATTTTTGGGATCATAAGATTTTTTTTATCACCCAAAGGAAACTTGATTCACAGAAAAAAGGAGATTAAGGACTGTCTATTATGATATGCAAAGAACTTTCTCTCACTAAAAGGCGCATCCCCTATCTAAATCCATACCAAAGGAAAACCTCATTTCTTCTGCCTTCTTGAATTTTCTGAGTGTGGCTTTGTGAATTACTCATCTGCAGGCTCAGCTTTGTTTTAGTTTTCAAATCAGTCTCCTTTCATGTTTATGATCTTTTGATCCTCCCTGCTTTTCTGACTCAAAACAAAATGTCCTAGCACTGATCTCTGGCCTCATACATTGTTCTTATGTCACTCTAATTCAGTCTGTATTGTGTAGACCAATGGCCTATATAACCTATGATACAGAATTTGAATGCTGACAACTATTTTCCTGTGTTGATTCCTGAGTGCTAAAAACCAGTAGTGATCATAAACAACAAAAACAGGCTCGGCAGGTTGTATTTATATGTATGTGCACACCTAATACATGTGTGTGTGTGTGTGTGTGTGTAATAATCATAGAAAAAGAGGTTGTCAGCTTGAGAGTGGGGTTCATGGGAGCAGTTCAACAGGGGGGAGCTAGGAGGGGCTGGAGGGAAGGAAGAAAAGAGATGGGAGAATATGATGTAATTCTATTTCAATTAAAAATAAACATTAATAAACTGATTTTCCTGAAAAATAGTACTGGTGCTTGCCACATGACAATGTTAACTTTTTTAAAACAGAAATTAAAAAATATGGAAAACTCAAAGCAGATTAGCAGAAGTTTTTTTAACTAAGAATTTATTTTAAAAATAAAAAGTAACTATAATTTCAATTGAGGTAGTTGTTATGGGGAGAATATTTGATAACTTTTTATTGTTCAGAGATTAAAAGCAGAAAGTAGTTAAAACAGAAGGAATAGAAATTTCTCATTGTTGAAAGCCTTTAATGCAAAAGCAAAGACTGGTGATTAGTCTTTTCCTGCTCAAAAACTTGTTTCATCCTGTGAGTTCAGACACACACACAGGTAATCTACCTGTGCTCCCTAGCAGTCCTTCCCCACTACTCCTGTCATCCTGTGGATGCTTGCCAAGGATCATAATCTCATCCAGACCCCTATCCCTCCCCTTGGGACTGACCCGATCATGGCCTCTTCCACTTCAGGGACCTGGTAGCTGGCCCACGTAGTATGAAGAGCTAGCTCTACTGCACAGCGTCTCCTCTTCTAGTTGTCCCATAGCTTCTTACTCCAGATCCATCTTGCAAGCTCAGCCTAGCATGCACATCCCGTGAACTAGTCCAGCCTTTTGAATCCACCTGATCTTACCTTTTCTTCACCCAACCTCAATCACCAGACATACTCTGGATTCTACATTCAACATCCAACCCACACCTTTCTACAGGTTCTGGCTGTGTGGCACTTTTTGTGGACCAGTCCTCCTGTTGTGTACACATCAGACACACAACTAGTAAGAGAGCTATACATACCCAGATCTCATTGGAAAAGCAATATGAAACTTTAAGCCCATATGTCCCCTCCTCAAATCAACCATTCCTATAGAAATGTTCTTCAATTAGAATTACCTAGATGAACCCCAGGACACAAAATGTTAAAAGAACAGTAACAAACTTCATCAAAGAATTAGAGGAGTTTAAAGAAGACACAAAAAGCCATCCTAATGAACTGAAAGATAATATCACAAATATATAAAAGTGTAAAATTCATCCATATAAAACATGTAATTTGTTATATTAAATTAACATATATACAGTATGTATTTAATTAACACACTACATTATATAACATATGACAATGCATGTATCTCCAAAGCTACTGGTTGACAAAAAAGAGCCCAGTACTAGATATGGGAAATTCATGTCCAAATTGTTGGTCAGGGGTGTCCTGGAGACACCCAGAACAATGTAAGCTAAAGTTATTGTTCATGGTTGCTCATAAGAATTTGATGGTAAACATCTTGTTGCTAAAAATTGCACACTTTTTGGTCACAGGAGAAATTAAGCTGGTACTGACTAGGAAGTTTCCTCCCTAATGGCTAACTTTCCTAGTAATTAAAGGTTCTACCTGGTTCCGGTCCAGGCACCAGGAGAGACATCACTGGGGTGAGTGAGTTTCTGACCACGGCAGCAGCCCGGGACAGGGAACTCAGACACCCCTCCTACACTTCCTGGTCATCCTCAGGGGCTACTCTGCCAGATACCTCCTCTCTCTTCCTATCCCACCCAGCTTGCATCCACAACCCTCTCCGCCCCCTCCGTCTGACCCCCTTCCCTCTTTGACCACATAACATCTCCCAGCCCAGCCTGTTCGGGCTCTAGGACCAAATCCGAATAGGCAGGGCAAATGGGAGGGTGCTAGCTCCTTTGTCCCCGCTAGCCTGCCTGCAGCGAGCTAGGTAGGTCCTTTGATTACAAGTCACCCAAGCAGCAAGGAGATCCGAACCCCGCACCAGGACAGACATCAGGCTTGCATCCACAACC
>NW_026068152.1:915563-952275 GCF_014885135.2 Alexandromys fortis
AATAAAAAAAAAGAAAAAGAAAAAAAAAGAAAAAAAAATAAAATATATGTAGACAAAAAAAAAAAAAGGTTCTACCTAGATTGCTAGAAGAGGAAAACTATCAACATCCAGTTATGAACCATGCAGTTTATAAAAAGAACTGGTCTGACAAGATAAACATCTTGGTGAGATTGTAGCATAAATGCTATGGAGGTAACTAATTGTATACTAATTGAATTTAAAGCTTGTCCCACAGGAGGAAACACATGCCTGGTATGTTAACTGCAGCCAAGAACCCACATTTTGGGACTTTGTACGCCCCAGGGGTGGACTTATCACTGCTATTTTGGTGAATGGCCATGGTATCAAACTGCCTTATCAATCCATATTTCTATACCAATAGACTAGTGCAGCTTTCAGACCATGTAAAATTATTTTTTTGTGAGTAAATACTATTTAGTGTAAAAAAATTAACTGGTCAAAGTGCAGAGAATAAGTTACTGTGGAATGCTTTGCTGCAAATGGTACAGCTATTGTACCCCTCAAGATTCATGGAGTATTGTTTAAGAGGCAGCCAGAAAGATTTTGAAGACCCAGAGGTCAAGGAGGACAGCTGCACCCATGAACTCACACCAGCTTTGGTGGCCTACTCAAGAACTCTTCAAGATTATTTCAGTGAACATTGCAGCATGGGATGGGGCCCCCCCTCATCTGAGACGCTATGGATAGTTGAATGCCTGTGGAAGGAGAGTCAGTTTCATCGAGGGGTGTGATCCCTGACAGGTTAACCATGATCCTGTGAATTGCTGCCATTTCCATGCATATACAGGAAGCAATAGGTGAGGTATTTAAAAAGAGAGGGTATGAAGTTTGGAGTATGGAGGGAGGTAGATATTGGAGGATTAGTGGGGAGAGAGAGGATGTTTAATATGATCAAAATACATTGCTTGCATACATGCAAGATATTTTGAAAGAATTAGTATAAATATAGTTTTAAAACTGACTACAAAACACAAAGTTATCAAATACAACAGAGTTTTAAGTACTGTGTAGACATGGATAGAATGAAAACATTGAGTGATTTTAAAATATCTTTCTGGAGTGACCATTTGGCACTGAACAACAAATCAGTGTGCTCTTCCCTGGGCAAGGCCACATATCCTCCCAGCTTTCTTCTATAATTGTATTTTTTTCTATAATTCTTTGTGTAAGGTTGAAACCCCATGTGCTTTTTCCCATGCACGTTGGCATGTCCTTTGGTATCATCCTTGTTCAACTCATGTTTGGACAGTCATTTTGTTAAGACTTTAATAGATATATGTAACATTATATAGACTAAAAGACTATATTTAGGGATATATATATAATTATACATGCTTGCAATAACAATTAGTGAAAAAAAAAGAAGCCATAAATTTGGAGGAGAGTGGAAAGGGGTATCTGGGAATGTTTGAAGGAAGGAAACTGAAGGAATAAATAGTGAAACTATATTATAATTTCAAAAACAAAATTAAAAAGTAAAATATTTTACCAATTTATTTCAAGTAGAAATTCAAAGTCTGGTACCGGAATCTTTTGTATCTAGTTTCTTGAAGGATGGAAGACTGAGCATCTTTAATATCTATTTAACTCAACCTCTTATTCTCTGAAGACTGAATAGGGAAGGAAAACTGATTTAGATGAGGCAGAAAACACTTGCTTAATTTGGTCACTGTCAAAATTATAAAATACTAATTTTTCATAATCTTTGTGATGAACAGGCAATTACACATTTTGATATATCTCTTTTAATGATAATAATTAAATATGATTTATCAGTTTGGTTTCACCAATAAATCAAATTAGATCGCAAGGTAGCAATCATCTGTTCTATATATTCATTGAAAATATTGAAAGGAAGAGATAAAAAGATTATCCAAGAGAAAAGACAAAGTATAGATATAGTCCAGTGTCATAAAATCCTCACTTTTCAAGACTACCATAGCCATTTTCTCAATGTCCATGAACTATCCATCTAGAAAATATTTGAAATAAGACTGAGGCATTATTTATCTCATTGTAAGATGAGGGTAAATATATCATCTATAACATAGGCTACTAAGAGATGTTCTGGCTAGTTTTTTAGTTTTGACATAATAGAGGGGGAACATCAACTTAGAAAATACCTTCACCAGACTGGCCTGTGGTCAACCCTATATGCTTTTTCTTGGTTGATGATTGATGTGGTGGGTCCCAAGTCATTGTTGCTGGTGTCAGCTCTTACCTGATGGGCCTGAGAGCTATAAGAAAGCAGGCTGAGCAAGCCATGAAGAGCAAGCCAGTAAGCAGCATCCTCCATGTTTTCTGCTACAGTTCCTGCCTCCAGGTTCTTGCCTTGAGATCCTATCCTGTCTTCCTTCAGTGACGGAGTGTGGCCTGAGATATATATGTTGAAATAAACGTTTTCCTCCCCAAGTTGCTTGTGGGGAGGGTCAGTGTTTTATCACACCACAGAAATGCCAAGACAGGAGGATTGAACAAAATGTTTCTGAAACGTTTAGTATCCTATTTTGTGCTTTAAAAAAGCCAAAAGAATCATTAGTTCTTTGGGTAGTATATTATTTTGTTTTCCAAATTCTGGGCCATGCATGCAATAGTATTTATACGTAGTTCATAGTTGGTTATGAATTCCAGACATTTCTTTAAATCTGAGCTTGTTACTAATAGATTTCCCCCACAATTGGCATTATTGCTATTTTTCTAGGACTCCTCTTATACTAGCACATCAATATCATTTTGCATGTTTTTTTTTTATATCCTCATGCCTGGCTGTTTTAGCATCATGTAGAAATTTGGTCACATCACCACATTCTGTTTTGTTGACTTGACTAAAAGTTGTTTTAGTTTATCCCTGCTAAAATAAATATCAAAGAATATAGAACACATTTTAGTAATTTTTAGTGATGTACATTTTATTGGGGCTTCTTTGAGTTCTAGATACCTAACTATCATTGTTACTTCTATGATTGAATTAGGTTGTTTAGGTTGTTCATAGATGGAATGTTTCTTAGATACCCAACATTTATGATGGCAGCTCATAACATTAGTCCTTTAGAAGTGGTTATTATAAAAACTTAATTAAATATTTTATGTATATATTATGCTAAAACACAAAGTTAATTGTGATGAGATTTAGTTTCTCAGTTTAATCTGATAGTTGGAGAATATAATGAAACCATTTTGGAATGCATTATAGTTTCTGTGAGAGTTACATATTTTTTAAGTAACTATACATTGATGATTGTTATGTTTCCCTATCTTCTGAAAAACAAATTGTTTTATGGTGAGAACTGAAAGAAATTAAGAATGAACCATTAGTTATAACCTGAGACTGTCCAAAATTTCATGAATTCACATTACAAGAAGAAATTATGCAACTAAATGGTCTTCATCCTGTTTAGTTTTCAGAATATTTCCTCTGTTGACTTTGTATATCATATGAGATTTCATTCTGTTTTCTGTGAATGTGTTTTGCTACCATTGGTTAATGAATAAAGCTGCTTTGGCCTATGACAGGGTAGAATAGAGCAAAGAGAAAATTCCAAGTAGACATAGATGAAAAGAGTAAGGTGGCATCTAGGAGATGCCATGTAGCTTCTGAAGGAGACAGACACTGGAACTTTACCAAGTAAACCACAGCCTTGTGGTGATAAACAGATTAATAAAAGTGGGTTAATTTAAAATGAAACAGTTAGTTAATAAAAAGCAAAAGCTAATATGCAAACAGTGTTATAATTAATATAGCTTCTGTGTTATTATTTGGGTCTGGGCAACAGGGAATGACCAAACAGCCTCTGCCTACAAATTGACATGCCAACATGAGCTGACTACATCCACATAAAACCCGAGAGAGATTAAAAAGGAATCCTAAACACATGCACACAGAAAAACAGAGTTTAGCACAGCTTCTTGGTAGCTGCATTTTCCCCCCAATGGACTCTGTTTGCTGGCAGTGAGCAGGGGTGATGCTGCTACTTTAAGAAAGGTCTTCATGACTGGTCATTGGCAGTGAAGGCTGCAAGGCTCCATTAAGGGATTATTTCCTGGTTTGTGCTAGTGGCATGAACAGCTCTGGCTCTTTCAGGAGGCCAAACACTTAAATGGTGTCTGTGAGCAGCATGTTACAGATTGTTAATGGTGACATAGAGACCCACTGTGCCCCTGGAGCTGGGGCAGAAAGAATGGCTTGAAGATCTGGCAGTGAACATGCCTCCACCATGTTGGACTGGGCAGAGCCAATAGGCAGGGCCACAGAGTTGGTCCTAGCCACACCTACTTAACATTAATAATAGTGTTCCTGGTTAGAAAATTATTACAGATATGCAATAAAGACAAATTCAGAAAGAAACTTCTGAACAGATCTCAGTGTGTTTAAAAAATGTATGTAGGCTTGAGAAAGAGAAGAAAAAGAGTATAGACAGTTATAAAAAGAAATAATAGTTTTAAAGAATAAAGCAAAGTCTTTAAAGAGACACAGTACAGACTGTCATAGATTAAAGGAGTAAAAAAATAAGCCACATAAAGATTGAAAACACACAGAGTCTAAATCATGTATATCATTGTGTTTTCTTTTAAATTTTTGACTATGAATGAGCTAAGTACAGAGAGATATCACATTTTATAGGCTGCTAAGCTAAGCCAACATATATGTTTTAAAGGTATCTTGACTTCAAAATTTGGGTCTAAGAATATGTTGCTTTGGAAAAGAGGTTCTGCTTTTGTTTCCACAGAGGGAAAAAAAAGCTGTGGATTCCTTACTGACTAATATGATTTGATCAAACAAGACCCACTGAAGCAATGGCCCAGATGCTCCAACATCCATGACAGTTTCAGGATTGCTGGTGGAGATGGACCTACCACACAGAATACCTCATAAAAGATCTAATTAACAGCACCCCTAATCACCAGGAAACAGTTTAAAAAGCAACAAATTCCCTAAATGATTGTTTAAAAACATTTGTTTACATTTAAAGGGGATATGGTGTGTTATCTGAGGTTTTCTGTCCTGCTCAGTTCCTGCAGTCATTTAGTCCCAAAGAAATTACACAGAGGTCTACATTAGTTATAAACTGATTGGCTTACTATCTCAGGCTTCTTATTAACTCTTACAATTTATATTAGTCCATTATTCTCATCTGTGTTAACCACATGGCTCAGCATCTTTTTCACTGAGGCAGTCACATCTTGCTTCTTCTGTGGCTGGGGTAGGACTGCAGAAGGAACTTCCTTCTTCCCAGAATTCTTCTGTTCTGTCACCCACCTCTACTTCTTGTCTGGTTGTCCCACCTATTCTTCCTGTCTGGCTACTAGCCAATCAGTGTTTATTTAAAATATAATTGACAGAATACAGACCATCATCCCACACCAATGATATATAGATAAATAATTTGCATTGGTATGGATCTTGGTCTTTTGATACAAATTTAAGGTCAATTTTGTTATACTATGTATATGTATTTCTGCTTTTGTTTAAGATATTGTGTTTGTGCATCTCATTTAAAAATATAATGTTTATTTAAGAAATGCAAATTAATAGACAGTTATCTATAATAGTCAAGCTTATTAATCATGTTAATTAGGTTTTCTAGATGTACAGAGATACATTTCAGATGGATAGATATTCTTCTGTCCTTTCAAAGACTAACAGGATATGGCATTTAAAATGTTTTAAGAACAAAGGACTTTTCAGGACAATGAGATATATCTGCTCTTGGCAGAATCAATATATTTCAAGAAGATAATAGGTATTGAAGAGACTCCTTATGGAGCTGGTTAGCCATTTGTGCAAGAAATTGCTCGTGCCTGGACTGATTGATGGTATGCTGTATGAACTAGACATGCAGGACCCACAGAAAAGTGACTGCTTAACTTGTCTAAAGTTGAGATAGTCCTTCAGGGTTCCTACTTCATGAAAAGTTCTGCCAGACATCTTGCAGGATACAAAAGAAAGTGACTGACAAACTGCCAATATTGGTGGAATTGTCTTTGAAATTTCCTGCTTCATGAAAATGTCTGTCAGATACTATGGGCCAGTAGACTTAATATGGATTCCCCAATGTTACAGAATAATTTCAGGTGACTGTTCAGGCAGCAAGATGTCTCTGTTAGTTCTAGAGTTTTGGAAGTTGCTTACAATGTACTTTGTGTAATATTATCTACTATATACTTCTAGAGTCTTTGTTGGAGTTGAGGAATAGATAGTTATAATTATAGTTTTCCTTAGTTACAATAAAAGATAAAGTAGACATAAACATTATAACTATAATTCCTTCTTTATACCTATTTTGTTATATGTAATTTTATTATGTTAAAGTTAAAACCCTCCAGCAGAGTGGTGGTGGTGCACACCTTTAATTCCAGCACTTAGGAGACAGAGGCAGGTGAATCCCTGTGAGTTTGAGGCCAGTCTTGTCTACAAGAGCTAGTTCCAGGACACCGAGGACTGTTACACAGGGAAACCTTGTCTCAGAAAACAAACAAACAAACACAATACAAACAAACAAAAAGTTAAACCCTTCCTTTTTAATTAGACAGAAAAGGGGAGGTGATGTGGGATTCCCCTCTGTATAAGGAGACAGAGGCAGGTGAATCCCTGTGAGTTTGAGGCCAGTCTTGTCTACAAGAGCTAGTTCCAGGACACCGAGGACTGTTACACAGGGAAACCTTGTCTCAGAAAACAAACAAACAAACACAATACAAACAAACAAAAAGTTAAACCCTTCCTTTTTAATTAGACAGAAAAGGGGAGGTGATGTGGGATTCCCCTCTGTATACTGTGAATATGTTTTGTTGCTATTGATTAATGAACAAAACTGCTTTGGCTTACAACAGGGCAGAATAGAATAAGGTGGGAATTCCAAGCAGAGATAGAGGAGAAAAGTAGGTGGAGTCAAGGAGGTGCCATATAGCTGCCAAAGAAGACAAATGTCCGAACTTTACATGGTAAGCCAGAAACTTGTAGCAATACACAGAATAATATAAGTGGGTTATCTTAAGATGTAAGAGTTAATTAATAAGAAAAATAAGCTAATAGGCCAAACAGTGTTGTAATTAATATAGTTTCTGTTTGACTATTTGGATCTGGGTGGCATGAAATGAACAAGCAGTCTCCATCTACAAGGATTCTAGATAAAAATGAAGGTTAATGCTTACACTAATTGGAAGATTTTAGTTAGCTTTTAAATTACGTGTAGAAATGCACATAAATTAATTCTTAGCTTTATTATTTTGTATTCAGATCACTATCATATAGAAAGCATATAGATCAGAGTATACCAAGATTAAGCTATAATATAAATTAATTCAAGACACATTCAACCTCTGTTAGAGAAAAAAGTTTACTGAAGAATAATAAAAAAAATGAGAAGTTTGCTTCTGGAATATTATTTAGGGTTATTGGGGGCCACAGGTGAATAAGAAGTGGTGGCAACCATGCTTCTCTCTTGTGTTAATGGGAAAATAATTGTTTGAGAATGTTGTTGCAAGCAAAATCTCAGCAGGGATGGCTTTGAAGATTTGTTCTTAATACTCTTTGAGAAAAAGAGAGTGTTAAAAAAGACTATAGAAAGATGTTAATCAAAATTGTTAAGGTTCCAATATTCTAAATCTTCTCTAAAGGAAAAAAAAAGTCAAACTTTTGGAAGTCTTACCCTTTTTGAGGAGTAAGTTGATGGTGAGTGGGGTGGGGAGAAGGTGGGGGAAGTAGAAGGAGGGGTGGGAGTGGGAACTGGGATAGGTATGCAAATTGAGAAAAGATCATTTTCAAAAATAATTAATTATTAAAAAACTTCCTTATGCATGTAGATTGTCACATTGTTTATTGAACCTGTCATTTTTTATGCATAGTAATGCACTCAAGGTGAGTATATCATGAGTTCACTGTGAGTCGTGATTTCTAATTTACAGAATAGCTATTTGATTTCTGTTTGAGCATTTTAGAATGGTGCTAGTATGATGCAGGAGGTAATGTATGCTATGAGTATGTTTTATTGCCATTGGTTAATAAAGAAGCTGCTTTTGGCCAATGGCTTAACACAATATAGCCAGACTGGANGAGAGAGAGAGAGAGAGAGAGAGAGAGAGAGAGAGAGAGAGAGAGAGAGAGAAGGCAGAGAGAGAAGCCCACTGGAAACTTTCTAGTAAGTCACAGCCACATGGTGATACACAGATTAATAGAAATTGGCTACTTTAAGATATAAGAGTTAGCCAGAAATACACTTCAGCTATTGATCAAACAATATTGCAAATAATATAGTTTCTGTGTGATTATTTCAGGTCTAATCATCCCAGAACAAATGAACAACCTGCCCAATACTAATGTTATTCTTACAAGAGTGTCATCTTGATCCACTTCCAGTGGCTGTTGAAGATCATGTAGATGCTTAAAGAGGTTGTGAATTCTCATATTTTTTTCCCCAAATTAAGAAAATCCAACCTGGTTATTCTACACCCCCTAAAGAGGAGTCCAAGATACGAGTCTCACGAGTCCCACCTAACTATGTCTCTTTAGGAGGTCCAAGAATTTCCATCTGATCATTGGGTAGTATAGCCCATTGAGCAGTACAGTGTTTCAAAAGATGTAGTGTTGGTATTTGTGGTCCCAATAATTTTAAGTTTAGCAGATCCTGACTCTGGAAATATATTGAATGGAACAGTGCTTTTCATACCAAGAAATAAAAATCAATTTTTAAATGAACCTTTTTTCCTTGTTTCTATTTATCTGTTGTTGCTTCAAAAGTTTACATTTGGGGCTGGAGAGATGGACCTTAGGTTTAATTCAATCTTGCATATGATCTGGGTTTGATTCCTAACACTCACATGCTGGTTCTAAAGCCTATGTAACTCCAATTCCAGGGAAATCTGACACCTTCTTCTGGCCTCCAAGGACACCAAACATGCATGTGGTGTGCAGAAATACATGCAATCAAAAGATATATGTACATAAAATAAATAAAATTAAATCGAAAGGTCCACTTTTCTGCTATTTTTTTCATTCTTTATGAGTAAGTAACTTACTATATTAGATTGCTAGTTACTTGTGAGGAATAAGCCTAACTCACATGATAGAAATCTACCATTTACTGACAACCATGAAGATTTGCTCTTAGTTTATATCTTCAATATTCTTCCTCTTGCCTGTATTTAAAGGAAAACGATGGAGTTGTGAATAGGCAGCTAATGTAGTGCTCCTGCTTCCCCACTTCAGACTTCTCCCTAAATTTCAAATGTTAATGAACAAAGGCATGCCAGAAAGCCAGGTAGTCAGCAAGAGGAGAAATGGAGGTCAAAGATAATCTAAGAAATGAATAATCAGTGCCTCAATAATGAGTTGTGATCATACTCATGTTTATGCACAATTTTATTTAAATGACATGAACATTTTCTGCCTTACCTGTTACTCCATGGAAATGATTTTTCTGTTCTCTTTAGATAAGGAGCTAAGAGCTTAAATTGTGATCTCCACACTTATTTATTGCAAAACATGGAGCTATGGAATGACAGATGTGGAAGGGACATCATAGGTCATCAAGCAGTTCCTTGCATTTTTCAGGAGAGCAACTAGGATGTGCAGAAAGAAAAGACTCCTATGTCAATTCAATGGCTGATAGGAGAGATCAAGGTTTTGAACTTGTCTAGAGTTACTTTTGTCACATCATATCTATGCATCTCAATATTTTGTTGCTCTTGTAAGTACATGGATGTCAGTTCCATTGATTCACCTTTTCGATTTTCTCTCTAAGTTGGAAAATCTAGCTCCTCTCCTTACTTTCTTCTACATTCATTTCCCTGTATTCTCAATATTATTGCTGTTATTGGAGCTCTCATTATGTGATATGTAAATTTTTGGCTTTGTTTCACTACATATAATCACTTTCTAATACTTGTAAAACATTGTTATTAGAATGAGTACTTAAAAACAAAATGTGATTAGGTTCTGCTTCTGATTAAATTAAACATTCAAAGATTAATCATCACTTCTTTCACTCATTACAGCTCAATCATAAATGAGCTTTGTTTGGTCTTGTTCATGGGTGCCAACATAGAGTCCAAAGGCTGGATGTGATCCAGGATAGGTACAAATGTGCTGCAACACAGAATTGTAAACTGATTTACAACATTGTGACTTTGGGGCCTACTTTTGTGAGGTACTGGAGCATGACTTTTGTAGAAGCCAATGTTACATTGTGATGTCACATAAAATCAATGTATACAAATTACCATTTGTATACACAGATGCCTTCAATTTTAGGATGGTGTACATCTTCTAGGGTGTCATCTTCCAAGTTTAGTCAAATTGATACCACCAAATGTTACATGTGCTCATGGAAATTTGAACAAGTTAAACACAGTCAATACCAGTAATAATTTAACATGCCATTATAAATAAAAGACATTTAATGTTATTAAGTGTACCACCATACCTCGGTCATGACCCACATATTGCCTCTCTATGCTGTCCTATCAGGGCTCTGTTTTATGCTATATTAGCTGTAGCCGAGATGTAGAAAGACCCAATGTTTGCTTTCTATTTTCCTGCTGGCTAGTTTTCATGATAAAAGAAAGCATATTCCACTATTACTAGCATTATTTTAATCCAACCAGAGTTTCTACAATATCACAAAAGAAAATAGAATTTAACTCCAAAAGAAAACTTATTCATGAAGAAGATTGTTCAATGAAAAATTGACAGATGACTGTTTTAGTTGAGGCAAATAATAAGGTACTCTGACTAATCTGAAGGGAGCTTGTGCAAGTTTTCAAAGAGTAAAATTTGTAAAGAAATTGTACATGCAGAAATACTGTCAAATTCAGTGTGTGTTGAGGATTGTCTTGTCATATAGCAGAATTTTCAAAAAAAAAAAAAGATCTGCCTTCTCAACAACAATAAAACGTATTACAAAGGCTAGAGAGATGGCTCAGAATTTAAGAAAACTGTTTGGTTTTGCAGAGGACCAGTTTTGATTCTTAGCACTCACATGGAAACTCAGTCACCTGTAACTGGGTTAAGTATCCACTTCTGACCTCAGAAGGCACTAGGCATGTGTGTCATACACATAAAACAAGATAAAAAATCTAAAAAAATAAATCTAAAAACTTATATAATTCAGGCCATTTTATATTGTAACAACTAGTGTAAAGCATCATATTTGAGAGCAAAAAGTTAAAATTACTAATCTACTTTTACTCATATAATATTCTTAGCAATTCTTTTAGAATTTCATATGAAAACACTTTTTATTGTTTGTCAACTTCTTAAATGATGTGTGGAAAGTGTATCAGAGACAGGTGCCTCCAAAGGGGAGTACATTTATAAAATCTGTTTGACTCACCTGACTGTAGTCTGGCAAATTAAAGAAACTGGAAAATCTATCAAAATAATTTTGGAGAGTAGCTGCTAATTTAAATGCTGTTGTTTGGTGATGAACAAGAAATGATGCTTCAAATACAGCTTCTTCTGCAATCTGTAGTGGAGGTATTATTGATAAATATAATGTCACTGAAGAAATTATTTCTTTTGTGCCATTAAAAGTCAAAATCTTAAGAAGGGACATATGAGAGGACTTAGAGGGAGGAAATAGAAGTGAAGAATATTGTAGTTAAATTACAGTCTCAAAAAAAAAAAAAACAGTAAAAAGAGGCCAGGCTATGGTAGTGCATGCCTTTATCCGGCACTCAGGAGGCAGAGGCAGGTGGATCTCTGTGATTTTTGGGCCATCCTGGTCTACAGAGCAAGTTCCAGAATAGCCAGGGCTTTTACACAGAGAAACTCTGTCTTGAAAATCTAGAAACCAAAAAAAAAAAAAAAAAAAAACAAACAAAATAAAAACACCAAAAAAACGAAACAGCAACAACAACGCAAAATCAAGAATATAGTAAAAGAAGATGTAATTATGAGAATTATAGAAAGCAAGAAAATGTGTTAAAGCAATTTTCTTTGCCCATTAACAACATCTCGGATAGAATTACTGATGCTGCCTTAGTGGTGCTAGGTAAAAGAGAGGAACTTATAAAAGACAATACTATTGCTGCTCCAAACTCATATTTCATAAAATATTATTTCACAACGCATCAAGATAAATGATGCCCAGAAGCATTTAAAATGGATAATATCATTCAAATGATCATGAGATCTATGAGTTTTATAAGTGGCAAGAGATTAATTAATATCAAGTTCAAGAATTCCTTAAAAGTGTTGATGCTGACTATGGTGACATAATTTACTTTTGGGTAGTAAAATAGCTGACTCGAGGGTAACTGATGAATGATTTTATGATTTGCAATGTTACTAAGTTGTTTGTGGCATCTAAAAATTTGTGCCAGATCTTGATGATGAAAACTTACTATTTAGCATTTTTTTGGATTAAACCACTCATTTAAATAAATTAAATATGCAGCTTCTAGTAAAAAACAAAATTTTACCAATACAATGCTTCAAATCATAACAGCATTCCAAATGAAAGTGAATTTGAGGTAAGGTCAAATTAAGGCAAATAATTTTACACATTTTGACACATTGACTAAACAAAATCTTGTGAACAGTGAAAAATATGTAGCCTTGCATTTCAGACTGATTTAATAATTTGAAAACAGATTTCATGATTTTCAGGAAAATGATCAATATTTTGGCATATTTGTGATTAATATTAATTCATGGATCTATCAAATACAATGTCAAATGACCCACTAGGTTCTTTCTTTTTACTTTTATGATAAAAATATCAAAAAGCAACCAATGAAGTTTCATCATTTGTATATGCTCTTTTTCATTATTAGTAATCACAAACATGGTACCTGCTTACTGATTTCAAAAAAATGGATTTATTTACTTTATTTTTGTGTATGAGTATTTGGTCTGCTGCCCACCTATGTGCCTATTGACCACCCAGTTTAGAAGAAGGTGTCAAATTCCCTGGTCCTGGAGTTAGTGATGGTTGTGAGCTATCATATAGGTATAGGTGCTGGGACTTGAATCTGCATCCTCTACAAGAACAAGTGTTGTTAACTACCAAGTCATCTTTCTAATTCTCCTGATCACAAATATTTTTTAAAAATAACTATGAGGTGCTTCATAATTAGGATAAATTATACAGAGAATTTCTTTTCTCATCAGTTTTCTTAAGTGTATGTGTATTTAATACATGGT
Organism: Alexandromys fortis; assembly: GCF_014885135.2. Taxonomy (NCBI): domain Eukaryota; kingdom Metazoa; phylum Chordata; class Mammalia; order Rodentia; family Cricetidae; genus Alexandromys; species Alexandromys fortis. The sequence goes on from NW_026068152.1 coordinate 928,726, forward strand.
CCTGGATGATTCTATTTTATTCAAGTGTAGCCCAGGGAACTTAAAAGGTTGCATATCTACAGTATTTCTGATATACTTCTCTAGCCTTGTCTTTCCTTGTTTTTCTTTCCCATGGCGAATTAAACATCTTAATATCCAGTTTACAAAAAGTGATGTACATAGTCTTCCCTACAATTGTCTATTCTGCGCATTTGTGCTCATTCTAAAATGCTTCTGCTTGCAGATCCAGGTAATGTGTTGCAATTCCTTGAATCCTTCTTTACTATTCAGGCAGAGTAATGACACTCATTTTGCAACATTATTGTACTATGTACATACCACACTATAGCAGGTATAATCAGCATTTCCACACACCCCTTATATTACACAGTGAACTTTATGAAGGAAAAGAACTTCCGTAGTTCACACCTTTTTTTTCTGTACATAATGCATAAATAAGGGCCTCAATAAGTAATTTATAAATGTGACCCTTCCAATATGCTTTGCAGGTCACAACAATAATCAGAAATTTAAAGAATATAATCTTTTTCTGAAATCTGGTCTCTGATATTCTAGTTAATATAATCTTCACGTTCACTTAAACTACCAATCAGTCATACCTCTGAAAACCTTGTATCAAAGGCAAAAGATAATGGATTTGTTTGGAAAGCTTATTTATAATTCGAGATCACAATTGAAAACTGTATATGTAACTTATTGCTTCTTAATAATAGAAATGCATGAATATTAGATTTACCCATTCAATCCTTAATTCTCAAACTTTTTTAATTTCTGTCAAAAACAAATTGATTATATATTTTAAATGTGAAAAAAATCTAGTCCATTACTACTGAGGTCCATTATACTGATTTTTCAGGGAATACATTGCTGTAAACATTGAAGTAATACAGGCTTGTTTATTTATACCATGTCCTAGAAATAAACCCAAATAAAGGGGACAGTTAAACAGAATACTTAAAGCTCAATTAATTGATTATTTTTTTTTATTTTTCTTTGCAAATTCCATACACCCAAAGTTGTTAAGTATTGTGAATATTTACCTAGCACATCTCTATATTAAAAAAAAAAACCTCATGATCTCTTCTATTTCCTTCAGCTTCCTCATGTTTGAAAACAGCTGTTTTGCAAGTTGTGGTATTTGCTGAACTAGCTGTGTATCTTATTTCTTATTTTTAATAAATGACACTTTAAATTATTGTTGCATGTATTTAAATGGTAAAGGGACACATTTGAATGTATGGACATAATGTGTACTGATCCTATCAGGATAATTAGAATTTCTGTCTTATTTTAAATTATGTTTAGATTCTCTTAGGTTCTATTTTCTAGTTTTCTTTTCTGACCTGTATAAAAGAGTGCTACGAACTCTACTTTGCTAGAGAAGGATAGATTGTCTTCCTTTTATATCTCTGTATTTTGATACCATTCTCCCTTAATCCCTCCTCCCTACCATTCCTATTCTTTAATAAATGCTACTCATCTTTGGATTAACATTTTTAGATTCAACATATGAATAAGAACTTGATAATTTTTTATGTAGCTATGGTTTAGGTTTGAGTCTTGTTTATCATAAATGTAACCTCATCTGTTTTATGGTGAAGAGGCTGCTAAATCTTCAGAGGGTTCTTGTGATCTGCAGGAAGTTCAGAAATAAAACTATGCACCCATTTTGCTAGAATAACATTTGCTTAAAAAATCAGTGAATAATCAGAATCACCAAAGAAGCTGATTTTTCTTAGTTTTAAAAAGCAGGTCCTCCAACTTCTAGTTACTTCATGAACTCTTTCATGCAGTTTTAATGTTTAACATGGGCTCCAGTTATCAACATTTGATATTTCCATGGTGACCAGTCTCTGCATTTACACATATGTCTTTAGAGCATTAAATCACTGCAGGTCATTTATTAAAAACTTAATCAAGTCTTATACAGAAGGGCCACACTTGATATGTTTGAAGCTTTCATACTAAGACTTATTTACTTTCTATATGCATATATTTAAATTTACTTCATACCATTATGAATTTTGTGTGCCCAAGGGTAAATCTAAGTGGTCAACATTGTGCTTTTTCTTGGAATTTTGGTACTCAGACCATGGCTTGGGGAATTTTAAGTAAAGGTTAGGGAATAGCTTTAAGTTATCATGCAGATAAGGGAATCTGAACCCTCTAATCCACAAGCCTAGTTCTGCTTATTTGAGTGACTAAAGGGATATTACTAAGCCTTCCATTCTAGAAATGAATTAACATTAAAATAATAAATAGACACATTAAAAACAGCGATAATAAACTTATCTTAGGCTAGACCCTTGCAACTAGGGAAAACATAGCATGGGGTATGAGTTCATTTAACATTAAAGAGAATGGATAACAAATAACAATTAGATAATTTTTTTTCTGAAAAAAAATAGTACACAGTTGTATACAAGGCAATCCATCTGCATGGCTAAAAAATTGGAACCATGTGTCTTGAATTTATCTTTGAGTATTTAAGACAATAATGCTTTGTTTCTTATGTATCTATTTTGGAAAGGTTTGTGCTTTCCCCAAAACTATGCACATTGAATTTTTTCCTTTGACTCATATAATCTCAGTGACATTGCCATGTTGTTTTTCATCTCTATACAACCTAATATCAAGCTTTTTGTTTCTTGCTACATGATGCCTTAAGCAATATTTAACTAGTGGAAAGGGAAATTCGCTTTGAAAGTAATAAATTTTTTTTTTAACCAAGACCTCCTAAGTCTCAACCTTATGCGGTGATTATAATGGTCAATATATCAATGACTTTGTAGCACGCAATTCTTGTGTCTTGGAACAGTTCTGAATGTGAAGAAATATAGCAGACATAATCTTTAAACTATAAGATAGAACGAAAGTTGCATATATAACAGATACAAAATGTTATATTAATTTCCACAATAAAAAGATAGACATGAAGGGGGAAAGAATGCTAAATCTGACTAGGGAACAAAGGAAAAATTTCATAATAGAAGTAAAGTCTGAACTAGCAAAACCAGTTAATATTAATTAGCAATTTAGTTTTTAAAACTTACTTTGGCACCAGAACAAAGATTGAAAAACTCAAGTCTGGAAGCTATTTTATTTGCTTCAGGGGAGTCCTGAGTACATTGTGGACTGAGATGATATGAAAGAGATAGAGGAAGGTTGATGATTTTCATTTTAATGAATTTTATAGACAGACTTGATGGAGCTTGATTGGTGACATTTTGTATGTGTGGTAAAAGAAGGAAAGAGGTACTAAAAACAAATCCCAGGTTTCTGTCTTGGAGAACTGGAAGAAGTGCTCTATAATGCAACTTAGACTTTAAATAAAAAATAAAGCAAATTAGGAGTGTGGGAAAAACTTATCTCTTGTTGCACAAAGAATGAATAATCTGAAGTATTAATAGTTATTTGGTAAATGTGAATCTGTTTTCTGTCTGTATTTCTGTTAGATATAATGTGAATTCTAATTGGTCCATAATCAAAAGCTGGAGTCAGATATAGAGGTTAATTATGAAAGATCAGAGAAGCAGAACAGCCAGCCACTAGTTATTACCTCTACCGAATCCCCAGACCAAAGGGGCAATCCTGTCCCTATGAATCCTCAGACTGAATGCTCTGAGCTTCTGTCTACTCCCATCCTATATTCCTCTCTATGCACAGCCATGTTCTTTAGTGGTTGTCACCTCCCTAGTGCTGGGATTAAAAGTTTTTGACTCCCAATTATTGGGATTAAATATGTAAGCCACCACTGCCTAGTTCTGTTTCTCTTTAAGAGTACATCAGTCTAGTATAGCTCAGGGTGGCCTTGAACTCACAGAAATCCATCTTTCCTGCATTCCGAGTGCTGGGATTAAAGGTATGTGACATCACTGCCTGGCCTCTATGGCTAACTAGTGGCTAGCTCCACACTCTGATCCTCAGACAAGTATAATTTGTTATAGCACAAACTGATGTGGGAAGGTCATTTGTCAATCTGTTGTTTCATTGGTTAATCAATAAAGAAAACTGCTTGGCATGATAGATCAGAAAATTAGGTAGGTGGAGTAGACAGAACAGAATGCTGGGAAGAAGGGAAGTTAGGCAGAGGCCATGCTGCTCCTCTCCAGGTCAGACGTGATGAAGGTCCAGCCCAAGATGGACGTACACTAGAATCTTCCTGGTAAGACACCACCTCGTGGTGCTACACAGATTATTAGATATGGATTAAAGCAAGATATGAGAGTTAGCCAGTAAGAGACTAGAGCTAATGGGCCAAGCAGTGTTTAAAAGAATACTATTTGGGTGTTGTTATTTCTGGGGCAAAGCTAACCATGCAGGAGCTGGGCGGGATGAAAAGCAGGCCTGCCCGCAGCTCCATCTACAACAAACAATCATCACAGAGAATTCTAGACAAATTCCTCAATATGGATAGCATAAACTATCTTGTTCAGATTTCTGCATTTCTGTTCTGGACTAAAGTAATTTCCCTATATAATTGAACCAAGAATACCTGACACTAATCTCCAGGAGTGTAACTTGGTTGAAAGCAAACTTTTAGTTGTCAAAAAAATAGTGTATAGTGCTCTGTCATAGTGCATGAAACCTACTTCCATTTATTATCTTATGATATTATGTCATCTGGTCTGATAGACTTGAGTTTACAATATAAAATGAATATTGTTTCACCAAGGAGTTGTATCTTAGGGCCTGGAAAAATTAAGTGTATAGGATGTCATCTTGCAGACCCAGGAAGGTCTTTCTGGTAGGAAAACTGGGATGTATGATAGTAGCTTATTGACCCCTTAGTGACTAGAAGAGGGGGGATTCATTGAAGAAAATTTTTGCCAATATCTTAAAGTTTGAATGTGGTTGGACCTCTATGAATATTGGAAAGATACATAGAGGAGGGTTATAACACTTAGTTAATAGTTGTTAAATATCTTGTGAAGGTAATATCACATGTAAATTATTTAAAAACTGCATCAGAAGTCAATTAAATGTCTAGAGAAATTAACCTAATTTTTACAGTCTGTTTATAGAATATAAGGCAGATTAGAAATGAATCTAATTGAACAAACAAAAGACTTACAAATCCTTTGTCAGAGGATGAATTCGCTACCAAGAAAATAATAGGGGAAATGAATAAGTGTTTTCTTTTATCTCCTAATCCCACAGCATTAATGTTCCATACTATACTAGTCTATTTGCCATTGGTGATCACCTGAGTTCCCAAAAGTTCAGCCCACTCCAATTGTGTTAGATGCACCACTAACGGTAGTACAGTCTTCTTCATTCATTCTCAGACAAACTGAAAAAATTTTTTCTTTTTAACTGACTTCATTATCCAGAATCAGCTTCTTCTCAGTAAATGCATTCAAATTCCAGATTCTTATCTCTTATTTTCTTTGTATTTCCTATTTTTTCCCATTCTTTCACAATCAGATTATTTTACTGGGCAGATGTGATCATTTCATACTTTGTTTTTGTATTTATATTTATATTTATTTATTTATTAAAGATTTCTATCTCTTTCCCAACGCCTCCTCCCATTTCCTTCCCCCTCCCCCAATTAAGTCCCCATCCCTCATCAGCCCAAAGAGCAATCAGGGTTCCTTGCCCTGTGGGAAGTCCAAGGACCACCCACCTCCATCCAGGTCTAGTAAAGTGAGCATCCAAACTGCCTAGGCACCCACAAAGCCAATACGTGCAGTAGGATCAAAAAGCCATTGCCATTGTTCTTGAGTTCTCAGTAGTCCTCATTGTCTGCTATGTTCAGCTAGTCTGGTTTTATCCCAGGCTTTTTCAGACCCAGGCCAGCTGGCCTTGGTGAGTTCCCGATAGAACATCCCCATTGTCTCAGTGTGTGGGTGCACCCCTCGCGGTCCTGAGTTCCTTGCTCGTGCTCTCTCTCCTTCTGCTCCTGATTTGGACCTTGAGATTTCAGTCCGGTGCTCCAATGTGGGTCTCTGTCTCTGTCTCCTTTCATCGCCTGATGAAGGTTAATATTCAGGAGGACGCCTATAAGTTTTTCTTTGGGTTCTCCTTCTTATTTAGCTTCTCTAAGATCACGAATTAGGGAAATCAGAGAAGCATCATCTTTCAGGATAGCCACAAATAGCATAAAACATCTTGGGGTAACCCTGAGCAAGGAAGTGAAAGATCTTTTTGACAAGAACTTTAAGTCTTTGAAGAAAGAAATTGAAGACAACACCAGAAAATGGAAGGATCTTTCTTGCTCTTGGATTGGGAGGATAAACATAGTAAAAATGGCAATTCTACCAAAAGCAATCTATAGATTCAATGCAATCCCCATCAAAATCCCATCAAAATTCTTCACAGATCTGGAGAAGACAATAATCAACTTTATATGGAAAAACAAAAAGCCCAGGATAGCCAAAACAATCTTATACAATAAAGGAATGTCTGGAGGCATTACCATCCCGGACTTCAAACTCTATTACAGAGGTACAGTATTGAAAACAGCTTGGTATTGGCATAAAAACAGAGAAGTCGACCAATGGAATCGAATAGAAGACCCTGACTTTAACCCACAAACCTATGAGCACCTGATTTTTGATAAAGGAGCTAAAAGTATACAATGGAAAAAAGAGAGCATCTTCAACAAATTGTGCTGGCAAAACTGGATGTCAATCTGTAGAAGAATGAAAATAGATCCATATCTATCACCATGCACAAAACTCAAGTCCAAGTGGATTAAAGACCTCAATATCAGTCTGAACACACTGAACCTGATAGAAGAGAAAGTGGGAAGTACTTACTCTACAACACGTGGTCACAGGAGACCACTTCCTATGTATAATCCCAGCAGCACAGACGGTAAGGGCCTCATTGAATAAATGGGACCTCCTGAGACTGAGAAGCTTCTGTAAAGCAAAGGACACTGTTGCTAAGACAGAAAGGCAACCCACTGACTGGGAGAAAATCTTCACCAACCCCACAACTGACAAAGGTCTGATCTCCAAAATATATAAAGCACTCAAGAAACTAGACCGTAAAAGGCTACTCAACCCAATTATCAAATGGGGGCATTTCATACTTTGTAACCACATTATAAAACAATAACAGCTTTGGAAAATACTATCTAGCCATAGAACCAGGCAAAAACTCCTGCTCCCATGCTGAGGGGATCCGGAGAGGTGAGGAAGTGGCCACATGGCCAGACAGTGCCATGGGACTGAATCCAGACCACTCAAATTTCCTAAGCTTTTCAGACCATCCAGTGGGGTGAGTTCCCTGCTGCTGGCTTTCTTTACCCCATTCCAAACTGCCCCCCACCCCCTGCAAGCCCGCCTCTAATCTGCTAAGTCCTTGGATTCCACCCTTACTGCCAAGCCCACCTTTATGTCTGCGAAGACCTTAGAACCCGGCAAGAATTCCTCCTGCTCCAATGCTGGAGGGACCCGGAAGGGTAAGTGGCCACAGGGCAGACAGTCCCAGGGTACTGAAACCAGGCCACCTCCAATTCCCTAAGCTTTTCTGGCCATCCACCAGGCTGTGTTCCCAGCTGCTGGCTTACTTTACCCCATTCCAAACAGCTCCCCAAGCACACCTTTTCATATGCTAGATCCTTGGCTCCTCCAACACATACTGCCTCAGGGCTGATGAGTCCTGGGAAGGAAGTGGGGAGTGTTCTTGTCCTGTGCCTTTTTTTTTTGTACCATTACACCATGCCCCCCAACCTGCCTGCCATTTTGTCTGCAAAGTCCTTAGAACACAGCAAAAAACTCTGCCCCATGCTGAGGGGATCCAGAGAGGAGAGTAAGTGGCCACAGGGCAGGACAGTCACAGGGAAATGAACCCAGGCCCCCTGCAATTATCTAAACTTTTCTAGTCATCCAGCAGTGTGAGTTCCTTGTTACTGGCTTTTTAAAAAACCCATTCCACCCTGCCCCCAGAGCCCGCCTTTTCATCTGAAAGGTCCTTGGATCCCCCAACACAGCCTGCTTCAGGGCTGAGGAGTCCAGAGAGCCAGCCAGGAGTGTTCCTGCCGCTGGGCTTCTTTGTACAATCCCATTCTGCACACCCAAGCCTGCCTTTTTGTCTGCGAGGATCCTAGAACCCGAACCCGGCAAGAACCTTTGCTCTAGTGCTGAGGGGATCTGGAGAAGTGAGTAAGTGGCCATATGACCCAGTGATCACTGGGGACTGACTATAGACCCTCTCCAATTTGCTAAGCTTTTCTGGCCATCCAGAAGTGTGTTTCCTGCTGCTGGCTTTCATTACCCCATTCCACCCTGCCTCCTAAGCATGCCTTTTCATCTGAGAGGTCCTTTTCATCTGAGAGCCCCAACACAGGGGCTTAGGGGTCCATAGATCCAGTGGGGAGTGTTCCTGCCGCTGGGGTTTCTTTGTACCATCACAGTCTAGCTTCCTCCCACAAGCCTGCCTTTTTGTCTGTAAGGTCCTTAGAACCCAGCAAGAAACCCTGCTCCCATGCTTAGGCAATCTGGAGAAGTAAGTGATCACATGGACAGAGAGTTTTAGGGAAGAGAACCCAGTCTTCTTCCAATTCCCTAAGCTTTTCTGGCCATTCAGCAAGGTGAGTTTCCTGCTTCTGGCTTTGTTTGCCCCCATTCCACCCTGCCCCCAAGACTGCCTTTTTGTTTGTGAGGTCCTTAGTACCCTGCAAGAAACCCTGCTACCTTGCTGAAGGGATCCTGAGAAGTGAGTAAATGGCCAGACAGTCCCAGGAAACTGAGCAGGGCCCCCTCCAGTTCCCTAAGATTTTCCGACCATCCAGTGGGGAGAGTTCACTGTTGTTGGCTTTCTTTACCCCATTCCACCCTGCCCTCAAGCCCCCCTTTTCATCTGCAAGGTCCTTGGATCCCCCAACACAGCCTATCTTAGGGCTCGGGGTTCTGGAAGCTATCAGGAGTGTTACTGCCCCTGGAGCTTGTTTGTACAATTCCACCCTACACCAAAGTCTGTGAGGTCCTTAAAACTGGGCAAGAAATCCTGCTCTCATGTTGAGGTGATCTGGAGAAGTAAGTCACCACATGGCCAGATAGTCCCCTCCAATTCCCTAAGCTTTTCTAACCACTCAGTGGGGTGAGTTCTTTGCTGCTGGCTTTCTTTATCCCATTCCACCTTGCCCCCAAGCACTCCTTTTCCTCTGCAAGGTCCTTGGATCCCTCAACACCCTGCTTCAGTTGGAGGGGATCTGAGAGCCTGCTCCAGTGATGAGGGGACTTAAGAGAGGGCAAACCAAGAAAAACTCCCAAGTGCACAGTCAGCAACAGCGAAGATTGGACCAAGACGCCAAGACTCTGGTGGCCTTATTTAAAGGAATTGATGGGCAGGCACCAATGCAAGAATTCCTCTGACATACTGAAAAGCAACATGATAACACCAAAACCCAGTGAACATACAATAGGAAGACTTGAACACCCTAATCCAGAAAAAGTAGAAGAAACCGACTTTACAAGTAACCTTATGAAAATGATGGAGACCCTTAAACAGGAAGTAAAAAACTCCCTTAAAATGGAAGAGAAGCAAAACGACTCCAAGAACACACCAAAAAAATAATCCATTACGATCAAGTAAGCTTCATCCCAGAGCTGGAGGGCTGGTTCAATATACAAAAATCTATCAATATAATCCATCATATAAATAAAATGAAAGAAAAAAAAACATATGATCATTTCATTAGATGCTGAAAGAGCATTTGACAAAACTCAACACCCCTTTATGATAAAGGTCTTGGAGAGGTTAGGAATACAAGGATCATATCTAAATATAATAAAAGCAATATACAGCAAACCAACAGCTAATATCAAATTAAATGGAGAGAAACTCAAAGCCATCCCACTAAAATCACAAGACAAGGCTGTCTATTTTCACCATATCTCTTCAACATAGTGCTTGAAGTTCTAGCAATAGCAATAAGACAACATAAGGAGATCAAAGGGATTCGAATCGGAAAGGAAGAAGTCAAACTTTCATTATTTGCGGATGATATGATTGTGTACATGTGACCCCAAAAACTCTTCCAAACAACTCCTACAGAGGACAAATACCTTCACTGATGTGACAATCGGATACAAGATCAACTCAAAAAAATCAGTAGCCCTTCTATACAGAAAGTATAGAGAAGCAGAGAGAGAAATCAGAGAAGCATCACCTTTCACAATAGCCACAAATAGCATAAAGTATCTTTGGGTTACACTAACTAAGGAAGTGAAAGATCTATTTGACAAGTACTTTAAGTCTTTGAAGAAAGAAATTGAAAAGGACACCAGAAAATGGAAGGATCTCCCATGCTCTTGGATGGGTAGGAGCAACATAGTAAAAATGGCAGTTCTACCAAAGGCAATCCATAAATTCAACGTAATCCCTATCAAAATCCCAACAAAATTCTTCACAGACCTTGAGAGAACAATAATCAACTTTATATGGAAAAACAAAAAACCCAGGATAGCCAAAACAATCTTATACAATAAAGGAACGTCTGGAGGCATTACCATCCCTGACTTCAAACTGTATAACAGAGCTACAGTATTGAAACAGCTTGGTGTTGGCTTAAAAACAGAGACGTTGACCAATGGAATAAAATAGAAGACATGGATATTAACCCACAAACCTATGAACACCTGATTTTTGACAAAGGAGTTAAAAGTATACAATGGAAGAAATAAAGCATCTTCAACAAATGGTGCTGGCATAACTGGATGTCAACCTGAAGAAGAATGCACAAATGCACCATACACAAATGCACCATGCACAAAACTCAAGTCCAAATGGATCAAAGACCTCAATATTAATCTGACCACACTGAACCTGATAGAAGAGAAACTGGGAAGTAGACTGCAACACATGGGCACAGGAGACCACTTCCTACCTATAACCCCAGTAGCACAGACAATAAGGGCAACATTGAATAAATGGGACCTCCTGAAACTGAGAAGCTTCTGTAAAGCAAAGGACATTGTCATTAAGACAAAAATGCATCCTACTGAATGGGAGAAGATCTTCATCAACCCCATATCAGACAAAGGGCTGATCTCCAAAATATATAAAGAACACAAGAAACTGGACATGAAAATTCTAATTAACCCAATTTAAAAAAATGGGTAATGAACTGAAAAGAGAATTCTCATCAGACGAAGTTCAAATGGCCAAAAGACACTTAAGGTCATGTTCAACCTCCTTAGCGATCAGGGAAATGCAAATCAAAACAACTTTGAGATACCATCATACACCTGTCAGATTGACTAAAATCAAAAACACCAATGATAGCCTTTGCTGGAGAGGATGTGAAGAAAGGGGTACACTCATCCATTGCTGGTGGGAATGCAAACTTGTGCAACCACTTTGGAAGTCAGTGTGTCGGTTTCTCAGGAAATTCGGGATCAACCTACCCCAGGATCCAGCAATACCACTCTTGAGAATATACCTAAGAGATACCCTAGCATACTACAAAAGCATTTGTTCAACTATGTTCATAGAAGCATTATTTGTAATAGCCAGAACCTGGAAACAACCTAGATGTCCTTCACTGGAAGAATAGATAAAGAAAATGTGGAATATATATGCATTAGAGTACTACTCAGTGGTAAAAAAACAATGATATCTTGAATTTTGCATGCAAATGGACAGAAATAGAAAACACTATCCTGAGTGATGTAACCCAGACCCAAAAAGATTAATATGGTATGTAGTCACTCATAAGTAGATTCTAGCCATAAATAAAGGACATTGATCCTATAAATCGTGATCCTAGAGAAGCTAAATAAGAAGGTGAACCCAATAAAAATATATAGTTATCCTTCTGGATATTAGAAGTAGACAAGATGGTCAGGCAAAATTTGGGAACTTGGGGGTGGGGGTGGGGTGGGAGTAAGGGGAGATGGGGAGAGAAAAGTGAGAAGGGGAGGATGGGGAGAGCTTGGGGGAATGGCAGGATTGGGATGTTGGAAGGGTAGATATGGGAGCAGGGAAGTATATATCTTAATTAAGGGAGCTATTTTAGGCTTGTCAAGAGACTTGACTCTAGAGGAGTTCCCAGGTATCCAAGGAGATGTCCCTAGCTAGTTCCTTGGGCAGCTGACGAGAGGGAGCCTGAAATGGCCCTATTCTATTGCCATACTGATGAATAGCTTGCATATCACCATAGAATCTTCATCTGGCGATGGATGGAGATAGAGACAGAGACCCACATTGGAACACTGAACTGAGCTCCCAAGGTCCAAATGAGGAGCAGAAGGAGGGAGAACATGAGCAATGAAGTCAGGACTGTGAGGGGTGCACCCACCCACTGAGACATTGGGCTGATCTAATGGGAGCTCACCAAGGCCAGCTGAACTGGGACTAATGGAGCATGTGATCAACCAAGACTCTCTAAATGTTCCTGATGGTGGAGGCTGACTGAGAAGCCAAGGATATTGGCACTGAATTTTTATCCTACTGCATGTATTGTCTTTGTGGGAGCCTAGTCTGTTTGGATGCTCACCTTCCTAGACCTGGATGGAGGGGGGAGAACCTTGGACTTTCCACAGGGCAGGGAACCCTGACTGCTCTTTGGACTGGGGAGGGAGGGGTAGTGGAATTGGGTGATGGGGGAGAGAAATGGGAGGAGGGGAGGAGGTGGAAATTTTTTAATAATAATAATAATAAACACAAAAAAAGAGCAGAAGGAGGGAGAATATGAGCAAGGAAGTCAGGACCGCGTGGGGTTGGTCCACCCATTGAGACTGATTTGACTTTACACACAGTTTGTTATGGGTTACATCACCCTAGCTCAATTTAAATGTCTAAATACTGCTGTTTATTTAGAATCTTGCCTCATATTACCCCAAGAGTAGACAGCTATGATCTATCACATAATATCTAGTAGGCATAAACAACAAGGCATAGAACTGCTGACTATCATTTAAAGCTATTCATTATGCGTATGATTTGTCTTTGAGTGTGTATCTTGAGTAACATCCAATTTTCCTGCAGATCCATATTTAGCCCATCTACCCAAACATATGTGAGCTTTAAATGATGGTTCTTTTTGAACACTATGAATAATATCTCTTTTGGCCCACTTTCTTGTTGGAACTAACCAGTGAGATGAACTTACTGAAGATCAGAAGGCTGGAGCATGAAAGACCAGGCTACAGATTTGCTGTAGCCTTACTTCTCCACACAGGGTCAAGGTTCCATCTGGATTCTGGAAAACATATTTATCATCTTTACTATTTTAGGATCTAAAGTATTGTGGGGTTAATTTGAAATATTAACTTTAACTTGGTTATTATTTATTCTTTTATTTTAACTAAACCAATAACTTAAGAAAATGGCCTTTATAAAATTATCTTTCCATTTTCATGTTCTATATTTTCTCTGGTAGAACAGTGGTCAATAGAATGACTCTCTTGGACAGTGTCTTATTTAATTATTTCAAGAAAGAAGGAGTTGACATAAAACTCTCATGACAAATTTTTCTTTAGTTTGGTGGTTGTTATGTAACTTTTATCTGTAATGGATAATTTTTTTATGGAAAAGATCCTTTAGTCAGTTTGAAGTATAATATCTTTCATCTGCTTTCATCTGGGCATTCTTCAGAGAGGGATATTTCATAAGAATGTTATATCAGTAATCATGAGCTAAACTTGTGCTGTAATAACACCTTTTGAAATTTAGAACAAACTATTATTTTTTTCAGCTTGCTGGGCTGAGCCAATTGCCTGTTTTCCATGCATCATTTTAGTAATCTAGGGATCTTGTGATTTCATGACCATGGCCTAGATTTTTAGCAGGTGAATTGGCCATGGATATTTCATTCACTCACTCTATAAGGGACAATACTTCCAATCACATTTCAGGGGCAAAGTTCAGTCATATGACTCTCAAATTTCAAGGGCTCTAAGGCAAGGAGTTTTTGCCATATGTACAGGAAATGAGATTTTCTGAACATATGTCCTAAAAATGCAATTATAAAGTTGGCTTTTATTTTAAAGTATTATCCAATACAACACATGTTTACTCCCCCAAAAGTTGTTGTATCCTTGATCTTTCATTTGTCTCATATGAGCAATATCTTTGTTGTGCTTATATTACTCTCTTGGCATGTCCCCAGGCAGAGTTAGAGCTGTCTGCTACTATTAAGATTGTTGTCTTTGTAGAATATTTAGCACACTTCTCTTCACTAAGCCATAAGAATAGAACAGTTCCTTAGATCAGGTAATCATCAGAAAGTATGGCCTTGACATCATAACATAAAATATATGTAAGAAATTACTGTGTGAACATGACTAGTGTATTTCAAGTAGTGTTGTTTTTAGGTTATTGTTTATCACATTCCACAGCATCTTAATGAGAGTCTGTAGATAAATTCTTTTCTTGATAGCAGGGAATGCCTTTTCTGAATAGCTTTAAACAATCTCAAGGACAATCAAATTGTGTAGAATGGTATGCTTCTCTTTCTTTAGGCTGTTCGTTAGGAACAAAAAATATTTTTTTATTTCTAGAAGGATGGTCTGCTTCACAATATGCACCTGACTTCAGCTGCTTGTTTCATCTTTATTTTTTTGCAACATTTTATCTGATCTTGTCATAGTTGCATTTCCATTTTTTTTTGCTATATTGTTTGCATGTTTATATGGTGCTTTACAAAATAGTGTTTAAGTAAATATAAAGCAAATTGTTCTTCCTTAAAATAAAAATTTCTCACAAGCTAGTGTGATTTCAGCTTCTTGAAGATATCCATATGCAGGAAAAACTTAGTTAGTTACATATAAAATTACAGGATAGATTTCCTAGGTATGAATTTTTAAATCCAAAGTAAACAAAGTCACTGTAAATATTAAGTAAGTATTTTACACTAAGTTTTTAGGAATAACAACTCTAGTTTTGCCCCAGTTTCTAGCATAATGTGATAAAATATAGCCATCATTAAAGAAAATGAATTTCTAGAGTTTCTACAGCACTGGGTTTGCATGCCCACTCTTGTTCCTCAATTCCATTCACCTTTCTCTATACTCTCTCCCGATACCCCTCACAGCTGATTCCTATTGTTTCCATTCCTACCCACTTTCAGTCCACCCACAAAATCTATTCTATTCCCCCTTCCCATGTACTACCTACAGCACTCCTTGTTATTTAGCTTTTCTATGGATGTGGATTGTAGCATAATCATTGTTTATTTAACCCTTAATATCCACTTGTAACAAGGGTGACACTGGCAAGGACTCCTAGTAATGGAGGAATTGGAGCCTGAACTGGACATCTTCTGTAACCAGACAAAGCTTCCAGTAGTGGGACTGGTACACCAACCCAGAATCACAGAGACTGAAACAATAAACACAGACCTCACATGGGTCTAAACTAGGTCCTCTGAATGATTGTTATAGTTGTTTAGCCTAGGTTTTTTTTTTTTGTGTGTGTGTGTGGGACTCTTAAAAGTATGAGTGGGGGGTATCCCTGACTATTTTGCCTATGCTTGGCATCTTTTACCTCCTACTAAATTGCCTTGTCCTGCCCTGACATTAGAATTTGTGCCCAGTCGTATTGCAACTTGTTATGCCATGTTTCGATGCTATCCCTGGGATGCCTGCTCTCTTCTGAAAGGAAACAAAGGAGCAGTGAATCTGGTAGAGAGGGTAGGTGTGGGGGACTGGGAAGAGTAGATGGGTGGGAAGCTGTGTTTGAAGTGTATCATATTTGAGAAGAATAAGAAAAATAAAATGAGAATCTTACAAAATATATGAAAGGCCATTATCATTTCAGGTTTAGAATGATTTTAGTGGTGCATCATCACACTCAGGTGCTGAAAATTTGAAGCATCAACAGCAATCAGCTGTTATGTGGTCCAAGTCTGACCAGATACTTGAGTTCATCTGGCACCTAAACTTCTAATTTGCCTGGGGCAAATGTTCCTAGAAGTCATGAATATTACCTCATTGAGAAATGCCTGGTTTTCTTTGTTATAAGTGTTCTGATATCAATAAAAGTTATAAATACCTGTATAAACATCTATGTATATGTCTATCATTGACTTCTAACTAGTCACTCATAATTTCTTCTACAGATATCCAACTTTTGCTTAATACTGTTTTTTCTTGTTCTTACAAGTTCATACACCCACACTCCAACATATGTCACTTATTGGTAACATTATCTTCTGATTATACCAGAATCACTTTCATTTTCAGTCTGGTTGCCTTGTCAGATTTATTTATTTATTTTCTTTCAGTTCATTGGCCTTTTTAATGTCTTCTCTCCTAGGCATCAGAGAATGACTGCATATGGCTAGACTTCTATCTCCACCCCCACACATTCCCTCTGTTCTTTGGTGTGTTTCCTGCTAAACTAAAGGGGCTATTACTAAAATAATGTTTTCAAAGACACAACAATTTGATGCATAGGCATGGTAGATTGTATGAAAGGAAGAGTGATAGTGTCTCTGTTCTTACTTGATTTTTTTTAAACAGAATGTCTTATTTGCTACTAGCTTGTCTGTAGTGGGAAAATGTAGTCTATGTGTATAACTTAGAAGAGGTTGTTAACATTGCTTCATCTTACCATGGAAACAGACCAATTAAAAGAACACATGCTCCTTTTCCACAAAGCAGTTGCTTTTGTCAGTCTTGTGACCTCTTACTTCTACCCCCTGCTAGGCTTTTCAACTCAATACGAACAATTTACATTCACAATAATCGTCTAATTTTTGGCTTTCAGAGAAATGTTATGGCCATAAGAAGTGAAAAACATACACTTTTGTTAGATTTAGTGTCTTAGGGAAGTGGTTAGATTCTCTAATTATTACCCCAAAACTAGTCAGTTGTGTTCTTATCACCTCTGGTTAATCTGCTGACCTATGCACATGGCAGCCTGGGGTCTCTTGGTCATAAAGCTCTTTACATGTGGCTGCATTCCTGAGGAAAGTAAGAGAAATTGCTCCCAGAGGCCTGGAGATTCTTGGTATGACAAAGTGATCAGGTACCCAATCTAATGAAATGCTATATTGGCTCAGCTCATTTTGAATTCTAGCTATAGTTTTACCTACAGATTCACTGACAAATCATTCATGTGCTGGAAATGTTCTTACATAAACAGATGAGATCCTCCCCTCACAGAACTTACAGCTGTAGTTCTTGTAAGAATCATCTAAGAAGTTTTAATGTGGAATGAAATCTAATCTGAATTGTATCCCTAATAATTCTCATTATAGAATTTCTCTTATAGAAGAGAAAGTGGGAAATACACTTGAACACATTGGCACAGGAAACTACTTCCTAAATATAACCCCAGCAGCACAGACACTGAGAGAAACAATAAATAAATGGGACCTCCTGAAACTGAAAAGCTTCTGTAAAGCAAAGGATATGGTCAACAAGACAAAATGACAGCCTACAGAATGGGAAAAGATCTTCACTAACCCCACATCAGATAGAGGGCTGATCTCCAAAATATATAAAGAACTCAAGAAATTGGTCACCAAAAGAACACATAATCCAATAAAAAATGGAATACAGACTTCAACAGAGAACTCTCAACAGAGGAATCTAAAATTGCTGAAAGACACTTAAGGAAGTTTTCAACATCCTTAGTCATCAGAGAAATGCAAATCAAAACAACTCTGGGATTTCATCTTAAACCTGTAAGAATGGCCAAGATCATAAACACTGATGACAACTTATGCTGGAGAGGTTTTTGGGAAAAGGGAACACTTCTGCATTGCTGGTGGGAATGCAAGCTGGTACAAACTCTTTGGATGTCAGTGTGGTGATTTATCAAAAAATTAGGAAACAACCTTCCTCAAGACCCATTAATACCATTTTTGAGTATATATCCAATGGATGCTCAATCATGCCACAAGGTCGTTGCTCAACTTTGTTCATAGCAGCTTTGTTTGTCATAGCCAGAACCTGGAAACAACCTAAATGCCCCTCGACTGAAGAATAGATAAGGAAAATGTGGTACATTTACACAATGGAGTACTACACAGCAGAAAAAAATGACATCTTGAATTTTGCAGGAAAATGAATGGAGCTGGAAAACATTATTTTGAGTGAGATAACCCAGACACAGAAAGACAATGATCACATGTACTCACTCATATGTGGTTTTTAAACACAAAGCAAAGAAAACCGGCTTACAAACCACAATCCCAGAGAACCTAGACAACAATGAGAACATTAAGAGAGACTTACATAGATCTAATCTACATGGGAAGTAGTAAGTAGAAAAAGACAAAATCTCCTGAGTAAATTGGGAACATGGGGACCTTGGGGGAGGGCTTAAAGAGGGAGGGGAGAGGCAGGGAGGGGAGCAGAGAAAAATGTAGAGCTCAATAAAATCAATAAAAAAGACAAAAAATGAAATCTGAATTGCATCCCTAGCAATTCTCATCTAATTTGTCAAAATATACAACAAATATTATTTTTAAAATTTCTGTAGGTGGTTTTATTGGTCAGCTAAGGTTGATCTCATTTACCTTAGGAGAATATTTCTAAAGTTATCCTAGACCAGAAACAGGATTAACATCACCTAGACATTTATCAGATTTTAGCTTGGTCCCTATTAGTTTCCAAAATGAACAGCTCTAACGATGGAAGCTCAGCTAACTTAGATTCATAGGGCTGCAGATTGACTGTTTTCCTTTCCTTTCCTTTCCTTTCCTTTCCTTTCCTTTCCTTTCCTTTCCTTTCCTTTCCTTTCCTTTCCTTTCCTTTCCTTTCCTCTCCTCTCCTCTCCTCTCCTCTCCTCTCCTCTCCTCTCCTCTCCTCTCCTCTCCTCTCCTCTCCTCTCCTCTCCTCTCCTTTCCTTTTTTTCTTCCTCCCTCCTTCCCTCCCCCACCTCTCTTTCTTTTTCTTTTTTTTTTCTGCAAAGGGCTAGACAATAAATACTTCAAGTATTGTAGATATACGGTCCCTGCTGCAGTGACTCAGTTTCTCTGTTGTAGCATGAAAGCAGGCACAGACAATACATAAATGATAGTGTGACTATGCTTCAATAAAGTGTTATTTGTAGAACAGGAGCTGTGCTGGATTTGACCATTGAACAGTCATTTGTTGATCCCCAGTCTGGGTGATTCTAATAGACAATGAAAGTTGAGGACTACTAGTTCAGAAAGAATGACAAATGAATAGTCAGAAAAACACTATTAGATATAATAAATTATTTGCTAGGGAAGGAAAGAATGTCAAGAAATGACATTAGAATACACCTCATCTAGATTTAGTGGGAGAAAAATGACTGTAACAGAAAGTGTCAGCTAGTAAGAAATAAAAAGTCTAGAAGAGAACATTCTTGGCAGAAGGAGCTGTCATGCCAGTTTCCCTGAATATGCATCCCCTGTTCCACTTAGACCTGCCTCTTTGCTGCCTGACTCAACTGCCAAGAACAGCATGCCTTCCATGACTTTGTTTGTGCTGCTTCTCCTTTGAAGGTACCTTTTCTCTTCCTCCCAAACTTTTAATTCTACCTGTTCCTCAAATCCCAGTTCAGATTCCAAATGGAATTTAGTATTCTCTTCCCATTACTATTCATGTGTGGTATCAATGCTTCAGAGATTTCAGATGCTTATGAGAAGGCAGGTGCTCAGGGTTTAGATTAATGAACCACGTAGATGCTACAGATTTACAGGTCATTAGAAGGAGGCAATGCCTCTAGCTACAGTTCGTGTGTATATTTCAAGTTTTCAAACCTATATAAGTAAATAGCGAATACACTCTATGATTTATAATTATAACTTGGTGCAAGAAAGTATTCCAGGGAAGAAAATTTGTGTTGAACAAGAATGTTAGACACATAGGAAGTAGCTATACTCTTTTAGTAATTTTCCTGGTTATTATAGAATTTCAACTTGACAAGTTTTAAAATCATCTAGGAAACATGCCTGTGAGATACGATCTTGATTACATTAATGAGGGTAGGAAGATGCACCTTAAAGGTGACCAGAACTCTTCCCTGCGCTTGGAGGGAGCATTCCTGATTGTAGACATGATGTAAGCAGCAGCCTTATACTTCTAGCTCCAAGGTGTCTCTGTCAGGATGTTTGTTTGGTCCTTTTCCTCTCACCAAATCTGATGAGGTGTATTCTAATGTCATTCCTTGACATTCTTTCCTTCCTAGCAAACTCTCAAACTGAGTGTCAAATCTTTCTTCTTTAAGTTCTTTTTGTTAGTTATTTTACCATAGCAATGTGAAAAATAAATAAGAGAAAAAGTGATCCAGAAAACTGATGCTATTGCTTTACTGATTATTTGAGTGTGTAGTAAGGTTGGAGTTTGGTGATTTGGGCTAGAAAAGTCACAGCATGCTCCAAGCAAAATTTAATGCACCTTTTCGGTAGGAGCAATGAGCAAAAATGTAAATAGTAGAGGCCTTGTTAATGCTGTTTTAGAGGGGAACAAAGGCTCTATATGGGACTGACTGGGCTTGGGGTCACTCAAGGGTAAGTCTATTCAAGAATCTGAATTCATTTTATTTAGGTCCCGAGAACTTGAACAAAATTGATTTTATATATTTTATATTATTTTTCCTACAAATATGTTGGTTGCACACTTTCTTCTCCTCTAGTTCCTCCAAGATCACCTTTGTACCTACTCAGCTTCTTGATCCCTCCCTCTGATCAAAACAAAACCCAAGAAAATGAAAATCAAACAAACAATAAAACAATAGGGATTACTTTGTTTTCTGGAGCACATTTTAAGGCAGAAAAGTATTCAGGCTGTGACATGGATACTGTTTACTCTATTTATCCCAGTCTACAGTCCAAAGGACCAAAAATTTGGGGAGAAAAGTGGGAACATTACCCTAAAATTGGGTTGGCACCCTTCACTGATCTAGAGTCCTAGACTGCATAAGGAACAATAGCTGAATACGAACATGTATCACTCTCTTCTTCACTACAGATGCAATCTGAGAACCAACTTCAGGCTGCTGCTTTCTTGACTTTCTTGCCATGGTGTTCTGAGTTGTGTCTTGATAAAGTTGTTTTTGTCAGGCATTTTATTATCACAACAGAAAAAGGAACTAAGCCAAGTGTTATTAAGTTTTCCTTACTAAGGACAAACAGACTGCTGATATCCAAATTGTCTCTTTATCCTTTATAAAATGTTAGCATTCATGTACTTGGGGTGAATTGTCCTTAGCTTTCATTAGAGATAGTGAATTGATATTTTCAATAAGTAGCCTTGCTGACCAAATGACCTCCAAATTGTAAACCCTTCTAGTAATTTTCAAATCAATATATCTATGCCTAACTATCTGACTCTTAAGGACTTGGTCACTTAGATTAAGCAAAATCAGGTGAGAAATTTCACTTGGAGAATTGTCTTAATGAGATTTAAATTAGTTTAAATCTACTATATACACCACAGAATTGTGTATTTGTGTACATGTGTGCACACAGGAGACACAGAGATAGGGGCAAGGGAGAGAGGAAAGGAGAGAGAGAGGAAGAGAGACAGCGAGAGACAGAGAGATAGATGTGTAACAGTTTCCTCCTAATCGAAACATTTTCTTCAGGAGTGATGTGGCAGGCTCATGAGGCTCCACATATAAACAAACTTCATGGGTCTGAGAAAGCTGAAACCTGAAAGATTCACAATGTCCTTCCACTCAGTTATAGAAGCAGTAATAATTGCTGGAATGGACTTTTTGGTGATGTAGCTACCTTTGAATCATCTGTCCTCCTGTAAACAACCTCTCACACATACTTCTTTTAGTAGTCCTAACAAAAACTAATGGATTCACAAAGTTAGACTTCATTGTGACCACTCCCTTGGTCTGTCATGGGTTCTATTTAGAGTGAGGAGACATGTATGTTTCATCTCCCCAGAAATAAGTTTCTCAAACAAGAAAGAGAGAAAAATAAAAGTGTGTTTTGTGGGGAGTGATATGAATATAATATATCGCATAGGAAAATTGTCAGAACAGTGGACAAGAGACTATGTCATGAATAGATTTATATATGCTAAGTTTGGGTTTTGACTTTAACTCATTTATTTTATGAAAGAGGAATGTCATAATTCAGTTGCAACTCTGCAAATGTTTTGAAAGTTAATGTGGGAGAACAGATTTGAAGGAGTTAATTCTGGAAAAGGAGTACAAAACAATGACTAAAGTATTGTGCATCAAAGTAGAGTGAATTCCATTAGCATATATTATATTGAGGTGCCTTGGCAACTTATCTCACTTTCCTTTCACTATCCTGAAGCTTCCTATATCAAATTATCAATTAGAGTTCTGTATTTACAGCTCAGTCCTTCCTGAATTCACACCTCATCTAATGAACTAAAAATTAATTCTGAGTAATCATAGAGTTATATACAATCAGAAAATTGTAGAAAGAGTAAGATAAGAAGAAACTTTAGAGAAATAATCTAATCAAGTTTCCATTTTATAATGAGAAACCTGAGTCTCAGAAAAGAGAATGAGTGGTCTAGTGTAATATGTTACAGTGTCAAGCTGGAGTATAAAAATGTTCTTTTATGGACTTGAGAAATGTTTCAGTGGTTAAGAGCATTGAGTACTCTACCAGAGGACCAAAGTTTGGCTTCTCACTCACATGACAGCCACAACCACCTTTAACTCTACTTCCATGAGCTATGTCACCTTTCCATCTTCTAACCCCTGTAGGCACTAGGCATGTGATACACAGATATGTACACAAGGAAAACACACATTCACATAAAAAAAAAACATAAAAAGCTATTCTTTATCTAGATGACTTTTAAAAAATTATCACTACTATATTTTCTGTGTGTATTCATACCAAAAGATACATTGAGATAACTCAAAATACAATATCACACAAGAAATATTGCTAACCATCTCATATTGATACCTGGCCACAAATATGCCCAGAAATGTTTAGAAAGATATGCACGCACTGCATGACCCAGTCACATTGATACATAGAAGAAAGTATTCTACATCATACTTAAAAAAGATATTTATATCTCCAAATATACATCGGAAATGTTTAAATATTCCATTGACATTAACATAGAAATGGTTAAATTTGAGCCTGTTTGGGCGCTGGGACTGAATCGTGAGGGCAACTGGGTGGGCAGTTGTTCCTTTGTCTCAATAGCCTGCCTGCAGCAAGCAAAGTAGGCCCTTTGTTTCCGAGCTACCCAAGCAGCACAAAGATCTGATCTCGGCACCAGGAGAGCCATCACTGTAAGTTTCTGACCCACGGCAGCAGTGTTGAAATAGGGGCGGCAGGGCTGTGTCCCCGGCACCCGGCCGCCCGCATTGGCTAGCTTATACCCAGAAATAATTACACGGAAACTGTATTCTTGATTTAAAGGCGCTTAGTGATTTAAAGGCGCAAAACAAAGTGCTCCTGGATACTAAAAAAGTTACAGATTCACAATAAAACAGATTCAGACACTGTTGGATAAATGTACGTAGGCTTGGGAAAGAGAAGAAAAAGAATATAAAGAATAAAGTTAATGTCTTAAAAAGAAAAAGGGTAAAGTCTTTAAAGAGACAGAGTACAGAAGTACAGATAGTTATAGATTAAGAGAAATAAAGAAAAATAAGCCACGTAAAAATGGAAAATTCACAGAGAGTCTGGATTATGTACATTGTGTTTTCTTTAAA
>NW_026068152.1:953739-956489 GCF_014885135.2 Alexandromys fortis
TAGAAATGGGTTAGAACAATATGTAAGAGCTAGCCAATAAGAAGCTGGACCTAGCCGGGCCAGACAGTGTTTGAAAGAATACAGTTTCCGTGTAATTATTTCTGGGTATAAGCTAGCCAATGCGGGCGGCTGGGTGCCGGGGACACAGACCTGCCACCCCTATTTCAACAGCAGCAGCCCGGACACGGAACTCAGACGTTCTTCATCTGCCCCCCCCCATACTTCCTGGTCTTCCTGCAGGGGCTATACTCCCCGGATACTGCCTCTCTCTTCCTATCCCACCCAGCTTGCATCCAGAACCCCCCTTCTGCCTACCTCCCCTCTTCAAGCATATAACATCACCCAGCTCAGCCTGTTTGGGTGCTGGGACCAAATCGTGAGGGCAACTGGGCAGGCGGTAGTTCCTTTGTCTCAATAGCCTGCCTGCAGCATGCAAGGTAGGCCCTTTGTTTACGAGCTACCCAACCAGCACAGAGATCTGATCTAGGCACCAGAGAGCCGTCACTGGGGAGTGCCATCACTGGGAAGGTACATCAGTAGGCAAGGAGACCTGATCCTGTAAAAGAAGATCCATAGGGAAGCATTAGGAGGAAGAAATGGGCAGGCGACAATGCAAAAATTCACCGAACAATCTGAAAAACAACATGAAACCACCAGAACCCAGCGACTTCGCAACAGAAGGACATGAACACCTTAATAAAGAAGAAGTAGAAAAAAATTGACTTTATGAAAGTGATAGGGGCCCTTAAACAGCATGTAAAAAGCGCCCTTATAGAAATGGATCAGAAGTATAACAGAAAGTTTGAAGAATTGAGTAAATCAGTTAATGATACCCTAGTAAACCAAGGAAAAACAATCAAACAGATAATGAAAACAGTTCAAGACTTGAAAACTGAAATGGAGGCAAGGAAGAAAATACAAGCAGAGGGCCAGCTGGACATGGAAAATCTAGGTAAACGAATAGAGACTACATAAACAAGCATAACCAACCGAATACAAGAGATAGAAGAAAGAGTCTCAGATTCTGAAGATACCATAGAGAAAATAAACGCACTGATCAAAGAAAACAGCAAATCCAACAAACTCTCATCACAAAACATGCTGGAAATCCGGGACACAATAAAAAGACCAACCCACCCCCCCCCAAAAAAAAAAGAAAAGACCAAACCCAAGAATAAAAGGAGTAGAAGAAGGAGAAGAAGTGCAGCTCAACGGTCCAGAAAATATATTTAATAAAATTATAGAAGAACACTTTCCCAACCTAAAGAAAGATATACCTATGAAGGTTCAAGAAGCATACAGAACACCAAATAGACTGGAAAAACAACAACAACAAAAAAAAACAAAAAAAAAACATCCGCTTGCCATATAATAATCAAAACAAAAAGCATACAGAATAAAGAAAGAATATTAAGAGCTGCAAAGGAAAAAGGTCAAGTTACTTATAAAGGTAAACCTACCAGACTTACACCTGAATTCTCTATGGAAACCATGAAAGCCAGAAGGTCCTGGATAGATGTACTTCAGAAACTAAGAGACCATGGATGCAAGCTCAGACTACTATACCCAGGCAAGCTTTCATTCACTATAAATGGAGAAAACAAAATTTTCCAGGATAAAAACAATTTTAAACAATACACAGCCAGAAATCCAGCCTTACAGAAAGTAATAGAAGGAAAATCACTAACCAAGGAGTCCAACAATGCCCACAATAAGTCAGACATCTAGAAACCCTTCACCAGCACAACTCGAAGAAGGGAAACACACAAACTCTACTACCATAAACGTGACCAGAGTTAACAACCACTGGTCATTAATATCACTTAATGTCAATGGTCTCAACTCACCTATAAAAAGGCACAGGCTAAGAGATTGGATACGAAAACAGGATCCAACATTCTGCTGTTTACAAGAAATTCACCTCAAACACAAAGACAGGCACCTAGTCAGAGTAAAGGGCTGGGAAAAGGCTTATCAAGCAAATGGACCTAAGAAACAAGCAGGTGTGGCCATACTAATTTCTAACAAAGTTGACTTCAAACTTAAATCAATCAGAAAGATGGAGAGGGACATTTTATACTCATAACAGGAACAATTCATCAGGATGAAACCTTAATCCTGAATATCTATGCCCCTAATATAAAAGCACCCACTTACGTAAAAGAAACATTATTAAAACTCAAGGCAGTCATCAAACCGCACACATTAATAGTAGGAGACTTCAACACTCCTCTCTCACCAAAGGACAGGACAATCAGACAGAAACCTAACAGAGATATAAGAAAATTAAAGGAGGTAATGAATCAAATGGAATTAACAGACATCTATAGAAGATTTCACCCGAATAGGAAAGAATATACCTTCTCTGCAGCTCATGGAACCTTCTCAAAAATTGACTACATACTCGGTAACAAAGCAAACTTCCACAGCTACAGAAATATATTAGTAACCACCGTGTCTTATCAGATCACCATGGATTAAAGTTAGAATTCAACAACAATGCTATCCCCAGAAAGCCTACAAACTCATGTAAACTGAACAGTCAACTACTGAACCATACGTGGATCAAGGTAGAAATAAAGAAATAAATTAAAGTCTTTCTTGAATTCAATGAAAATAAAGAAATAACATACTCAAACCTATGGGACACTATGAAAGCAGTCCTAAGAGGAAAGTTCATAGCACTAAGGGCCCACTTAAAGAAAACAGAGAAAGCACACGTTGGAGATTTAACAGCCCAACTAAAAGCT
>NW_026068152.1:960783-962574 GCF_014885135.2 Alexandromys fortis
AAGAAGACCTAATACCTATACTCCTTAATGTATTTCACAATATAGAAACAGAAGAGTCATTGCCAAATTCCTTTTATGAACCTACAGTTACTCTGATACCAAAACCACACAAAGACTCAACCAAGAAAGAGAATTACAGGCCAATCTCACTCATGAACATCGATGCAAAAATTGTCAATAAAATACTGGCAAACCAAATCCAAGAACACATTAGAAAAATTATCCATTCTGACCAAGTAGGCTTCATCGCAGAGATGCAGGGCTTATTCAACATATGCAAATCTATCAATGTAATCCATCATATAAATAAAATGAAAGAAAAAAAACCATATGATGGTTTCATTAGATGCTAAAAAAGCAGTTGACAAAATTCAACATCCCTTTATGATAAAACTCTTGGAGAGATTAGGGATAAAAGGGCCATACCTAAATATAATAAAAGCTATTTACAGCAAGCCGACAGCTAACATCAGATAAAATGGAGAGAAACTCAAAGCCATCCCACTACAATCAGGAATAGGACAAGGTGGTCCACTCTCTCCATACCTCTTCAATATAGTGCTTAAAGTTCTAGCAATAGCAATAAGACAACATAAGAAGAACAAGGGGATTCGAATTGGAAAGAAAAGGAAGTTAAACTTTCGTTATTTGCAGATGATATGATAGTGTGCATAAGTGACCCCAAAAACTCTTCCAAAGAACTCCTACAGCTGATAAACACCTTTAGTAATGTGGCAGGATACAAGATCAACTTCAAAAAATCAGTTGCTCTCCTATACACAAAGGGTATGGAAACAGAGAGGGAAATCAGAGAAGCATCACCTTTCATGATAGCCACAAACAGCATAAAATATCTTGGGGTAACTCTAACCAAGGAAGTGAAAGATCTATTTGACAAGAACTTTAAGGAATTGAAGAAAGAAATTGAAGAGGATACCAGAAATTTGGAAGGATCTCCCTTGATCTTGGATTGGGAGGATCAACATAGTAAAAATGGCAATTCTACCAAAGGCAATTTATAGATTCAATGCAATCACCATCAAGGTCCCATCAAAATACTTCACAGACCTTGAGAGGACAATAATCAACTTTATATGGAAAAAAAATAACCCAGTATAGCCAAAACAATCTTATACAATAAAGGAACTTCTGGAGGCATTACCATCCCCGACTTCAAACTCTATTAGAGAGCTACAGTAATGAAAACAGCATGGTATTGGCATAAAAACAGAGAAGTCAACCAATGGAATCCTATAGAAGACCTGGATTTTAACCCACAAACCTAAGATCACCTCATTTTTGATAAAGAAGCTAAAAGTATACAATGGAAGAAAGAAAGCATCTTCAACAAATGGTGCTGGCACAACTGGATATCAACCTGTAGAAGAATGAAAATAGATCTATATCTAACACCATGCATAAAACTCAAGTCCAAATGGATCAAAGACCTCAATATTAATCTGAACACACTGAACCTGATAGAAGAGAAAGTGGGAAGTACTCTACAACAGATGGGCACAGGAGATCGCTTCCTAGGTATAACCCCAGCAGCACAGACATTAAGGGCAACATTGAATAAATGGGACCTTCTGAAACTGAGAAGCTTCTGTAAAGCAAAGGACACTGTCACTAAGACAAAAAGGCAACCTACTGACTGGGAGAAGATCTTCATCAATCCTGCAACAGACAAAGGTCTGATCTCCAAAATATATAAAGAACTCAAGAAACTAGACTTTAAAATGCTAATTAACCCAATTAAAAAATGGGGCACTGAACTGAACAGAGAATTCT
>NW_026068152.1:966674-982338 GCF_014885135.2 Alexandromys fortis
TCAAGTCCAAATGGATCAAAGACCTCAATATCAATCTGAACACACTGAACCTGATAGAAGAGAAAGTGGGAAGTACTCTACAACAGATGGGCACAGGAGATCGCTTCCTAGGTATAACCCCAGCAGCACAGACATTAAGGGCAACATTGAATAAATGGGACCTTCTGAAACTGAGAAGCTTCTGTAAAGCAAAGGACACTGTCACTAAGACAAAAAGGCAACCTACTGACTGGGAGAAGATCTTCATCAATCCTGCAACAGACAAAGGTCTGATCTCCAAAATATATAAAGAACTCAAGAAACTAGACTTTAAAATGCTAATTAACCCAATTAAAAAATGGGGCACTGAACTGAACAGAGAATTCTCAACAGAAGAAGTTCAAATGGCCAAAAGACACTTAAGGTCATGCTCAACTTCCTTAGCAATCGGGGAAATGCAAATCAAAACAACTTTGAGATATCATCTTATACCTGTCAGAATGGCTAAAATCAAAAACACTGATGGCAGCCTTTGCTGGAGAGGTTGTGGAGAAAGGGGCACACTCACCCATTGCTGGTGGGAATGCAAACTTGTGCAACCACTTTGAAAATCAGTGTGGCAGTTTCTCAGGAAATTTGGGATCAACCTACCCCGGGACCCAGCAATACCACTCTTGGGAATATACCCAACAGAGGCCTTATCATACAACATACGTATATGCTCTACTATGTTTATAGCAGCATTGTTTGTAATAGCCCGAACCTGGAAACAACCTAGATGTTCTTCAATGGAAGAATGGATGAAGAAAGTGTGGAATATATACACATTAGAGTACTACTCAGCAGTAAAAATCAATGACATCTGGAATTTTGCATGCAAATGGATGGAAACAGAAAACACTATCCTGAGTGAGGTCTCCCAGACCCAAAAAGATGAACATGGATGTACTCACTCATAATTGGTTTCTAGTCATAAATAAAGGACATTGAGTCTATAATTTGTGATCCCAAAGAAGCTAAATAAGAAGGTGAACCCAAAGAAAAACATATAGTTATCCTCTTGTATATGGGAAGTAGACAAGATTGCCGGGCAAAAAAAATTGGGATCTTGGGGGTGGGGTGGGATGGGGGTAAGGGGAGATGGGGAGAGAGAAGTGAGAAGGGGAGGATGGGGAAATTTCTCTTGGAGAAATGGGATGGTTGGGTAAAGGAAGGATGGATATGGGAGCAGGGAAGCATATATATTAATTAAGGGAGCCATCTTAGGGTTGGCAAGAGACTTGAACCTAGAGGGGCTCCCAGGTATCCAGAGCGATGTCCCTAGTTAGTTCCTTGGGCAGCTGAGGATATGGAACCTGAACTGGCCCTATCCTATAGCCATAATGATGAATATCTTGCATATCACCATAGAACTTTTATCTGGCGATGGATGGAGATAGAGACAGAGACTCACATTGTAGCACCAAAATGAGCTCCCAAGGTCCCAATGAGGAGCAGAAGGAGGGAGAACATGAGCAAGGAAGTCAGAACTGTGAGGATTGCACCCACCCACGGAGACAGTGGGGCTGATCTATTGGGAGCTCACCAAGGCCAGCTGGACTGGGACTGAAAAAGCATGGGATAAAACCAGACTCTCTGAAAATGGCGGACAATCAGGGCTGATGAGAAGCCAAGGACAATGGCACTGAGTTTTTATCCTACTTCATGTACTAGCTTTGTGGGAGCCTAACCAGTTTGGATGCTCACCTTCCTAGACCTAGATGGAGGGGGGAGGACCTTGGACTTTCCACAAGGCAGGGAACCCTGACTGCTCTATGGACTGGAGAGGGAGGGGAAGAGGAGTGGGGGGAGGGGAGAGGAGTGGGAGGAGGGGTAGGGAAATGGGAGACTGAGAGGAGGCGGAAATTTTTTCTTTCAATAAAAAATAAGTAAATATTCAGGGACAAGAAAAAAAAAGAAATGGTTATATACCAAGTAGACGGCTCTCATATTTAATACAAACTGAATCAACAAAAAATTCCTCCTCGAGAACTTTTAAAGGGTTGTACTTTCTATTATCCACCCAATAAATTGGGCTAATTTTCTCATAAAATGGGAAGAATTGTTTCATGAGTTTCAGATTGCACTAAATACTATCTAGTCTCTTCTCCTAATATGACTCATTAATCAGTCAAAGGAGATTGTCTGCAGTATATGGGACTCTTTCTATATAGTACATAAATTTAAAAAGATTATGGGACATTAGAGAGATTATGATTTACAAAGAAATGCCCCTTGACTGAAAATAAATATTTTAAATAATTACATCAAAATAAATACAAAACATTAGATTTACCTCATATAAATAGGCAATTCCAAAGCCTTAGAAGCAACTTATCTATATTCTTTCAAGTTATTTTCAGATGTATGTTTGGAGATATAAGTATATTTGTTAAGTATGATGTAGACTACTTTCTTCTATGTATCAGTGTGACTGGGTCATACAGTGCCTGCATATCTTTCTAAACATTACTTCTGGGCATATTTGCAGCCAGGTATCAATATGAGATGGTTAGCAATTAAATTTGCAGATTGAGTAAGACATTTCCCTCCTTTAGGTATTTTGGCATCACCCAATCCAGTTAATGTTCAGAATAGAACAAAAAGTGGCAGAGGAAAGGAGAATTTACTTATATATTTCTCACTTGATTTGGAACATCAGCCTTTTCCTTCTCTTGGACTAACACTTTCATGATTCTTTTAATTTTGTCCTCATCGTGTCTTCAGACTTGGACCATTAATCATTGGTTCTCAGGCTTTAAGGTTTGGATTAGAACGAGATCTTTAATGTTCCTGGATCCCCAGTTTATAGAAGACAGCTTATAGGATTTCTAAACCTCCATAATTACATGACTCAGGCCCTTATCAATCATCCTTCTTTCTCCCCTCTCTTTTTCCTTTTCTTCCATTCCTTCTTTTCTTCCTTCCTATCTTTTTTGTTTTGTTTTTTTTTTCTTTTTTAAATTTATTTATTTATTTATTTATTAAAGATTTCTGTCTTTTCCCCACCGCCGCCTCCCCTTTCCCTCCCCGTACCCCAATCAATTCCCCCTCCCTCATCAGCCCAAAGAGCAATCAGGGTTCCTGCCCTGTGGGAAGTCCAAGGACCACCCACCTCCATCCAGGTCTAGTAAGGTGAGCATCCACGAAACTGCCTAGGCTCCCACAAAACCAATAGGTGCAGTAGGATCAAAAACCCATTGCCATTGTTCTTGGGGTCTCAGTAGTCCTCATTGTCCGCTATGTTCAGCGAGACCGGTTTTAACCCAGGCTTTTTCAGACCATATACCAAAGCTAAACCAAGACCAGGTGAACGATCTAAATAGACCTTCCTTCCTTTCTTTCTTTTTATTCTATTATATATCTCTCTGGCTATCTATCTATATATGCATATATATTCTTGTCAATTCTACTTTTGTGAAAACTATGATAATAAAACATATAATTTGTCAAAATCAACATTTAGAGGTGATAATTTGTATTCATGGTGATATGTATAAAAGAGGTAATTATGGAAAGAATGGAATAAAATTAAGGCATTTGTGAAGCATTTCTGTATGGAATACATGTTTTCCATTTTCATACATGAAAAATACAATATTTTTCTTTCCTGGTAATATGTCTACTACTATTGGAAAGTTTTAGAATATCTGAATTTAAACTTTTTTAAAGATTTATTTATTACTTATGTATACAGCAATTTCCCTACATATATGCTGCAGACCAGAAGAGGGCACCAGATCTCATTACAGATGATTGTGAACCACCATGTGGTTGCTGGGAATTGAACTCAGGACCTCTGGAATAGCAGTCAGTGCTCTTAACCTCCGAGCCATCTCTCCAGCCCCCAAGGTTTAGTTTTAAAAGAATGTTTTCATGAGAAAATATTAGTGATTCTAAAGTATATGAAGAATATTGAAAATGGGTATAAAGTTGGAGTAT
The DNA here is from genome assembly GCF_014885135.2 of Alexandromys fortis. Lineage (NCBI taxonomy): Eukaryota > Metazoa > Chordata > Mammalia > Rodentia > Cricetidae > Alexandromys > Alexandromys fortis. Next base: position 970,635 of record NW_026068152.1, read on the forward strand.
TAACACTAATGGAATTTGTACTGTGTGATATATTACTGAATAATTTTAGGATGAAACATGAGATGTCAAATTTAGAAGTTAGTTTTATACTTAAATATATCAGGTGTTTTCCCTTATATGTTGTGCCATTTTCTAAATTTGTTGTGTGAAGGGGTGACTGTAGTCCTATATGAAGCCCTCATGGTTCCATTACACTTGTGTGGTTTTTCAAACTTGTGACAAGGGAAATAAGGGAAATTCTCCTTACAGCAAGGACATCCTCACCTAAGCTTCAGAGAGCCACATGTACATATAATCCTTGAACCTTCAGTTGATTGTCCTTAGCCAGTCCACTCTCTATCAAGAACTGACACATACTTGTATACTGGTCACTCCTTAGCTGAATTACTTCTGCACATTATGAATTCTCAATGACATGTGTAGTCAAATATCTTCTCAATTACTCTCTTCATTAGAATTTTTATGATTGTGTGAAAAAAAAGCAAATTCTCAGGTCGCTGGTGATACTCATGGCAGGAACTCAACTCTGGCTGGAATCTGGAGGCAGAAATTATCTGAAGCAGAGGTCATAGATGAATGATGTTTACTGAATTGTTCCTCATGGCATGTTTAGCCTGCTTTCTTTTATACCCCAGGACTGTCAACCCAGATGTGGCACCATTCACACTCAGCTGGGCTCTCCAACATTAATCACCAGTGAAGAAAATGCACTACAAACTTGCCCACAGCCAATTTGATGAAGGCATTTTTCTCAACTAAGTTTCCTCTTCCAAGATAAAATTCTAGCCTCTGACAAGTTGACAGGAAACGAAACAGAAAACTTACCTTCACTGGCTTATTTCTATCATAATCGTCAACCATTCCTTTCACAGTATGGTTCTTTTCGCCATTTATCTGCTGGATTATTATATTCATATAATCTTCAGTGTCATCAGGAAGCAGTCTGTTACCCAACAGATGTGGGTAGTTGACTTGTTGACAGAGGTTTCTGTCCCAACCCAGTCCCACATCTGTTTAGTCCCAAAGAAACACACAGAGATCTATATTAATTATAAATTGACTGGCCTAGTAGCTCAGGCTTCTTATTAACTCTTTTTTATATCTTTTAGCCCATTATTCTTGTCTTTATTAGCCATGTGGCTTGGCACCTTATCAGCGAGGCATTTTCATCTTGCATCCTCTGTGGCTAGGTCACAACTGCAGACTGAAACTTTCCTCTTCACAGAATTGTCATTGCCCACCTCTACTTTTTGCCTGGTCACCCTGCCTATATTTCCTGCCTGGATAGTGGCCAATCAGCATTTTATTAAAAGTAATACAAGTGACAGGATAAAAGACCATTGTCCCACAGCAGTTGCTGACTAACCTTGGAGAGAATGTGTAAAAAACAGATGAAGTCCCGAGTGAATGCATATTGTTGATGCACTTTTCTGTTTGTACGTCAGTGTGTCTGTCCTTTCTTCATGACGTCATCAACCCAGTTATATTTCTGAGACCCAAACCTTATGTGATGACCTGAGGTTCTGGATAAATGCTCTTCACTTCTGACAGGTGACAGAGAAGAATAAGGCAGACAGGAGACAGGTGTGTATGTGTGTGTGTGTGTGTGTGTGTGAGAGAGAGAGAGAGAGAGAGAGAGAGAGAGAGAGAGAGAGTAAGTGTATGTGTTTACATGTGCCTGTGCATGTGTGTTGAGGGTGTGGGTGTGGATGGGTGGGAAGACAGACAAGGGAAGTCATGGAGCTGTAGGGAAATCATCTGAGTGGCAGCTCAGTGACAGGGAACTGATAATTTTTAAAAAATTTATAACATTATAAAACATACCTATGTTTTGATTTGTGTTTCTCTGATGGCTAAAGATGTTGAACATTTCCTTAAGTGTCTTTCAGCCATTTTAGATTCCTCTGTTGAGAGTTCTCTGTTTAAGTCTGTACTCCATTTTTTATTGGATTATTTGTTCTTTTGATGACCAACTTCTTGATCTCTTCATATATTTAGGAGATCAGCCCTCTGTCTGATGTGGGGTTAGTGAAGATCTTTTCCCATTCTGTAGGCTGCCATTTTGTCTTGTTGACTGTGTCCTTTGCTTTACAGAAGCTTTTCAGTTTCAGGCGGTCCCATTTATTAATTGTTTCTCTCAGTGTCTGTGCTGCTGGGGTTATATTTAGGAAGTGGTCTCCTGTGCCAATGTGCTCAAGTGTATTTCCTACTTTCTTTTCTATAAGGTTCAGTGTGGCTGGCTTTATGTTGAAGTCTTTGATCCATTTGGATTTTAGTTTTGTGCATGGTGATAGATATAGGTCTATTTTCATTCTTCTACATGTTGATATTCCATTATGCCAGCATCACTTGTTAATGGGCAAGATTAAAAAAAAAAAACACTGATAACAACTTATGCTGGAGAGGTTTTGGGAAAAAGAGAAGGAACACTTCTGTATTGCTGAAGGGAATGCAATCTGATACAGCCCTCAGATGTTAGTGTGGTGATTTCTGAGAAAGTTAGGAAACAACCTTCATCAAGATCCAGTAATACCACTTTTGAGTATATATCCAATGGATGCTCAATCGTGCCACAAGTCATGTACTCAACTATGTTTATAGCAACATTGTTTGTCATAGCCAGAACCTGAAAACAACCTAAATGCCCCTGGACTGAAGAATGGATAAGGAAAAATGTGGTACATTTAAACAATAGAGTACTACACAACAGAAAAAAATAATGACATCTTGAATTTTGCAGGAAAAAAGAATGGAGCTAGAAAACATTATTTTGAGTGAAGACACAGAAAGACAATTATCACATTCACTCACTCATAGGTAGTTTTTAAACATAAAGCAAAGAAAACCAGCCTACAAACCACAATCCCAGAGAATTTAGGCAACAATGAGGACACTAAGAGAGATATACATAGATCTAATCTACATGGGAAGTAGAAAATGACAAGATCTCCTGAGTAAATTGGGAACATGGGAACCCTGAGGGAGTGCTGAAGCGGGGAGGGGAGAAGCAGGGAGGGGAGCAGAGTAAAATGTAGAGCTCAATAAAAATCAATAAATTATTATATAAACTATGTAATTAGTTTTTCCCAAATTGATGATGATCCATATTAGTATTTCTTGAGTCTTTAAAATTTTTATTATGCAGTGACTTGGCAAAGAAGCTTAATGTTCTTTTATTTATATTCCTTTTGATTCTTGTTTTGAAGAATTATTTTATTATTAATTATGTGTATTGTTTATATATTTTAATATGTGCATGTAACTGCAGGTGTCAGACTGATAAGCCATTTTTCTAGCTTCTATTTCTCTTGATTCTCAAGGCATCTTTCTTGGGGGTCTATTGTTCATCTTGTGGTAAAATGTGTCCTTTGGTGAGACTATGCTGTGCCTTTTTTTTTTTTTTTTTTTCAGTGCTGGGTATCCAAATAAGCAAGCGTACATACCAGTCAACTTAGTGTCCAATCTCTGGTCCTTGCTCTCAGTAAGTTCATTTCTTCCCCTTCTATCATTGTTCTCACCCCCTTTTGTATTTTATTTAGTATTAATATCAAGTACTGCAATTATTTGTTTGCGTGTTTTCCTTTCTAAGAGAACAAAATAATAATGATTTTGATCAGTTTTCCAGAAAAGGGATTTTGATGAAAGCATGATTTTTGGTTGCATATCAATCTTTTTGACTTGGATTATTTCAGAGCATGCCATTTGAAGCACATTTTGTGTTTATGCATCTCTTGTTCAGCATGTTTTAAATAGGAAATGAGAAACTGATCTTTAACCTAATTTATGTAAATATAATAAGATTTTTCAAAAGTTCCCTTTATTTGATCCTTAAAAAGTCTATAACATTTAACTGTCTTAATCCTGAGAAGCTTTAATACAGTTTGTCATCTTCAGATGACTCCCAACAACAAAAATAGTTCATTGCTGTTTCACACCTGTAATTTTATCCTCTTTTTATTTTTATTTTTTTATCCCACAGATCCTTCACATATATTTATGGCTTCTGGTTTTGTATTTTTATGAGATTTCTTTGTGTATGAACATGTGTGTTACTGTGTTAATATTTGTTTCTTCTGCTTTTTTTTAAAATTTGTTTTGTTCTATTCTGATATGTTTGTTATTTTTATCTTATTACTATTTTTAGATGCATTTTATCTAAGAAGAAACAAAAAGGCTGTAGATTCATAAAGGAAGGGGTGGAAGGGTGAATTTCTGAGAAGTAGAGGGATGGGAAACTGTAATAAGAGTATATTTTAAATAAAAGAATCTATTTTCAATAAAAATTTTAAAATCTTATAAGTATTAAAATAAATAAAACAGTATTGAATTAAAAAATCATTGCTATTAGCCATGTGTTAAAGAAATAAAACAAAAAATCTCTTTTAAATTATTTTTAAAAAGAAAGAGAGAAATGATTTTGTGTATCTGAAATTGTGTTAAGAACGAGTTTGACTTTCTTTACATTTGTAGTTTCTATGGTTAAAATATGAAGATAAATTTGTTGAGTTTATTGAGACCTCAGACACAAATAAAAATTCATTTTGTCTTTTATACAAGGTGTGAATTAGTGAATATTTGTCAACATTCAAACAGCAATTATCTTATTGTAATATTTTAAAAAACAGCTCCCCTAAGAAGTCTTCTTTTGTCTAATAATTAAATTATATAATACTTGAATTTTTATATAAGGATGTGACTTTCTCATTTAAAATAGTATTTTTGCATTAGCACAAGTTTTGCATTAGTATAAGTTTTTTAAAGAGGATTTGGGTGAGTTTGTGGTTCTTGTTTGGTAAATTAATGGTGATTATACCTTTATAATCCCATTCAACAGGCGTGCCTGTTGAGCAGGTTGACTATGACAATTAATTTATTATACAGTTTAGAAACAGTGTCATCTAAGTTAAACATTCGTGCAGACAAATTATTGACCATTTGGTCTTGTGAAAATTATCATGCTTTCTGAGATTAGACAAATAGGTTTAGCAAAAGATTTTCTAAAAGTGTTTCTGCTAATATGTGAAAGTCTATTTTTTTTCTGCTTATCAGTTTTCACACCTATACCATTTGAATATTTTGGCTGACATAAGTGTATGTTAGTTCAATCCTGAGGCTTGATTTCCATTTCATTCCTTTCTGGTGAGAAGGAATATTTCATGAAGCAATCAAAATGCTTCCACAAATAATGTGGAATTTATTTCTGATCTTTATTCTTTAACTCAGGAACACAGCACATTTCTATTTTTAGTGTTCTGTTTGCTCTAAGACTTTTGTTGCACTTTTACATAAAATAATATCAAAATAGATGATATGGACATTAAAGGTAAGGTTTTGAACCTTAGATGTTATTGGAGGGGCTTAGGTTGAAACAACATGAAGTGCTATCCTTCTGAATATTTACACGAGTCTAGGTAAGAGTTAATACGTGGAAGGAAGCAGAGGGATAGTGGGGAAACTCTTGTTATTTAATACCAAGATCTAATAGAAGAAATCAGAGTGTCTTGGAGAAATGCCTTATTTTTAGGCCAATCCACAAGGCATGTAAAATGAGCCTGTCACATCTTATAATTCCATAAGCTAAGTGAGTATTCAAAACCAAAATTTTTCAGATATGTTATTAAAGTAGAGGAGCCAACTTGAAAATGTTCCTCGTTCCCAGTGCCAGAAAATTTTGTTCACTAAAAGTAAATAACGCAGTGTTACAAACCTAAGGGTAAAATAAACACACAGCAGTCTATATATTTATAAATTAATTATTAAATAAATACACAGAGAATATAAATGTGGGACAACCAACATGCTTCCTAAGTGTAATTTTAATAGCTGCCTTTCATTCCAGAAGGTAGAAGGTAACTTGATACAGAGACTTGCCAAAAAAACATGGGGTAGAAAGAAGAGGGAACGGTTATTTAAAAGAGAAAATTGAGACATACTAACTAAGCTAGGTGACTAAGCTTAATATTTCCAGTGATCAAACATGTTTATCAAAGGTTGTTTTCATATCCTGGTATGCATGTTGTGCTTGGCCTTAATTATTATACTCCTTTAAAACCTTCTTTCCAACATTGAGAAATTATTAGAAAATCTAAATTGACTTTGCTGTGACATACTAAGTAAGTATTCCTAAATACTCTCATGATCATGAAGATACAAAGCCTGAGAAACTATCATAGAACAATGGAAGCTAAAGCTATGAGATTACTAAATTACATTTTATCCTTAGGAGCTTGTCATTGGATGACATTAAGTGTATGTATTTCCTTGTCAATGGTCTCAAACAACCAAAGGACATTAATGAAAACTAATAAATTGTGAATGAAGTCTTCAATTTGGTTAATAGCAATGTTCCAAAGTTACTCTCTTAGTTGTAACAAATGGACTGTGGTTATATAATGTGCTAATAATAGAAGAAACTGGGTAATAACTAAAGGAGAATTCGCTGTACTTTCTTTGCAACTGTTTTATGAACATAAAATTACTCAAAATTAAAAGGATTATTTCAAAAGAGTAAATTATAAGGAAATTTTCAAAAATATAAATCATGCGATATATATTTTTACATTTCACAGATGCTATTTTGGCCTCTATATTTGGCCTGTATGTTGACTTTCTTGTCTATATGTAGTAGAGGATGAATTAATAATTTGCATCTTCAATTTGATTCTCATAAGGGGATGATGGCATTCATAGATAATGGATATTGGGTATGATGAGAAAGTAGGTATATATTCAGTACCTGAGTACACGTAGCACACAGAAAAGTCTCAAGTTGAATGTGGTCTTTGATAATTAGCTGAGTATTTATACAGTCAAATTTAAAGGTAGGCTTTCTTAGAGATAAGAAAAGAATGGAAGAAAAAAGAAGGGGAGAGTATGGAAACAAATGTGGGTACAGTGTTTGCAAGAATTTATCTTCTCATTTTAAATTATCTTTGTAGGCTGAAGAGAATATGCAAGAGAAATGGGATATGTGGGGTTGGTCTCCAGAGATAAGAAAGGATATGGTTGCTTAGTTAAGTTATAGTGAAAAATCAATATATCAAACTTTGCTAAATGAGACATTTAATCAAATGATTACTTGTTTACAGAGTTGAAATAGTGACACATTGAGGCTTATTTTAAAGTATGTATTATTATCTAGTTACTACATCCATAGGATATTGAAATGTACTTAAACTTGTGGTGATTTATGAGGAGGGACAAAGTTATTGGAACATCATCACGGGAAAAATTCCTGAAGTAAATATCTTAGATTTATTTAGTATAAACAGTAATATTGAAAAAGTTATAATTGAATTAGCACTATAAGATATAGTCAGATCTTTAGAATTATGAAATAAAAGTACTGGAAAGAGTTCAGGCAAGGGAAGGCCAGATTTCTTTTTCAAGAGTTAAACCTACTCAAATAATGGACAGATTTCTATAGATCCGATTGATTCACACAGAAAATATTTTATAGCATAGGAAATATGACCAAGAGGATAATACTTGTTTTACCCTTTCCAAAAATTATAGTTTGGAGTACACAAATTTTTGAGTGGCAACTGAAGCTAGGCACTAATTGCTGAGATAGTATTTTGTCTAAGAGTTTGAAAAGAAAAACACAGCCTTACTTAACTTTTGATGCTGCGTTGACTAGAGTTGTGGTTTGAATGTGAATGGTCCCCAATAGGATAATATGTTTCAGTATTTAATTCCAAGCTGGTGGAGCTGTCTGCGAAGGTCCTACAGCATTTATGGGGTAGAGCCTCACGGGAAAAAGTGGGTCACTGGGGAAAGGCCTTGAGGCTTTACTGTGACTTGAGGAGCCCTGTTCACTCTCTGCTGCCTGAATGTGAATACATTGTGATCCACAGCCTAGTGGTCTGCCACCATGCTTTTCTCACCATGCTGGATTGTCTCTTCTGAAATGTAAATTAAAATAATCCCTTGCCTTAAATTGCCTCTTGTCAGATTTTTTTTAAAGGGTGAGAAAAGTAACTATGACAATTAGTTGCTCCATAATCATGACCAAACCAAGAATACAACCAATGCCATGATCACACAACTTGTGATATCTCTTCATAGTTATGCAGTATCTGAAAATACAAATGGGTTAGTTTGTTCACTTTCTCCAAATTCTCTGCCATCTTATGAAGAGTAGGTCTGAGACAGTTTATACTGTTCGGATTACAGCCTTCCTACAGTTTTTTATGCTTTTAAAAATGTAAATTGTGTAACAATGCATATTATATTCTCCTTTCTTTTGTCCATGGAGCTTTTGGTTTTCCAGACAAGAATCTCCAGTCAATCACTACAGTTAATGACATATGTCTGACTCAAACTACAACAATCTACTGAGGTGAAACTACTTCCAGGAAAATTTCTGTTGTAAATTTTAAAGTTAACAAAACTAGACATTTGATTTATAATTGAGTATGTTAGCGGGGCATGTTGGTGAAAATCTGCAATTTCAGACATTGAAAGACTGAAGTAGAAGGATCCTGAGTTATAGGCCATGTTTGACTACACACACACTCACTCACTCACAATAGGGGGGAGAGAATGAGAAGAGAACAGTATATCAGTATATCAGCAAAATACAAGATCACTTCAAAGAGAGACGTAGAAGCTCATGAAAGGATTAGTTTAATAATCTAATGAAAGAAAAATAAGAAAAGTTGGGAAGAGAAATTAAAATGAGAGAGATCTGTAGAAATGGAGAGCAAAATGTCTCCCTGAAATAACAGAAAAGAACTTTTTAGTTGGTGGCATGCTAATGAAGGTGGAGCCACAGGAGAAGGGGGCTCAAGTGAAGAAACCCCAACTACAAGCCTCAGTGAACATCATAAGAAATTGAGAAACATTGCTACAATCATTTTTTATTTGAATGTGTCTTTATAGATCCAGTTTTTAGATGGACCCTTCAAAAACAAAATAGTACAATTGAAAACAAATTGCAAAGCAGTTTTGCCCTTTTGTCTGATGCTGCTTCTGGTTGGCATGGATGACTAAAACAGTGCCTATCATTCCTTACTGTTCATTTCAGATTCCCAAATTACAAAACTGGTTAATATACAGGAGGCTAGAAGTTCAAGGAACTGCTGTAATGAGAGATTTAGGCAGAGACTATCATCAAGTCCTTTGTTCTGGATTTCCCGTTTTACAAAGGGTATGGATCACCAAATAAGTGTAAGATCTGCAAATTAGATCAGAGTAGAGATGTTTGGAACTTGTACTGAGTTGACTGAAGCTGCTTCTTTCAATCCTAGAATGTTATATAACCCTTCTCCTATATACTGTTATTGCTTTTGTGGATAGATTCGCAAATTACTCCTGGTACAAAAAATTCTTGGGAGGCTGACTGCTTGCACAGCATGGGTCCAAGACCCAAGTACTCAACTACAACAGACAGCTGGAACACAATCTGTGCAAAGGCAATCAAAGTCTCCAGGTCTGTTCAGTACTAACTTAGAACATCTAGTGATAATTGGAAAAATCTTGCTGAGTTATGAATTCATAAATTTAGTAACCTGGCATTTTTCTCCTTATTTAGCCACTTTCATATACTTTAATCTCTAACATTAGCTTACTTGAACTATTTGTCTTTGATATAATGAACTATATTTACAAAGCATAATAAGCCAATATATCTTTGAAAAGAATTGTGTACAAGTATCTTTTCTTTAAGGAAGAAGAAATATTGGAGATGTCTCAGTTTTGATTTCTTTGTTGCCAAAAAAGGTAGCAGGGACAAATATTGCAATATCTAAAGCAAATTAACTGTTGAGTCTCTCTTTGTTAAATAATTATGCCTCTAAAAGTATACAGAGGACAGAAACATACATTTCCACCACTTTCTTTCATGTGCTTCATAATTTGCTTTCATATGTCAATCATTCTATGTGTCGCTAAAAATGATGCTAGAAGCCATTTTCATGTGATTAGACACTTAGAGGACCATATACATACAGTATGAGCAAAACCTTCTCAGGGACTGTGTTGCAGCCCTGGAGAAAATCACAAAGTTTCATGATATTTTGCATGTTTGCTCTGGTGAAGGAAGTGGAGAACTAATTTTTATTGTTTGGTGTCTCTTTGACTTGAGCCCAGGTTTCTTTAGATAAAGTTTTTGAAGGACTCCATGTTGTGGACTTCTTAGTGAAAATTTTAATAAAATTCTTGTATAGTAACAAATTGGTGTATAAAGGGGTTGGGGGTTAGAAGAAGTTGTTGCCAGAGAAGAAGGGTAAAAAAATACCTTTAGCCTCTAAACTTCCCACATAATTATTATCCACAAACCACCATCTTTGAAAATTACCTTTTGTAAACTAGATATCTAGAAGCAAAAAATGAATAAAACATACCCACATGTTGCTGAGAATTTAAAAAAAATGCTTTGATTTTACTCATAAGTCTGTATAATTTTGGGGGTTCATCCAATAAAACATTGTAGAATCAAGAAATCACACATGAGTAAATGTAAGGTTTCTAAACAGAAGATTGTAAGTATTTAGGGGAGAAAATGTCTTACTTGTAACCCATGATGACTTAACGGTGACTTAATAGTCATGACAATCTTTCTATGTTTCTCAAGACCTATGTTTTTTTTAAATAGAACTACTTGCAAAATTGTAATAGGAAAATACCATAAAATTAAGTTGACTGAATATGTGATACTTCTGGGGCAGCTGCTTTTATTTTACTAACATGGGTTAGCTCAATCTTTTTCTGTTTGATTATACATTATCAGCTGGCTATGTATCAAAATAAAAAAAATAATTAGCATATCTACTCACTACATATATAGAGTATATGTATATAAATTTACTGTTTCCGTGCTGCAAAAATAAATTTACTTTGGTAATTTAATATATAACTTTCAGTTTTTATATTGAATAGTTTACAAAATGTGGCATCTCAATAATGTTCAAACATGAATCCTGAGGGCTATGTTATGCATAGAACCTATGCAGCAAAGTTCAGTGTACACTGTTACAAATTATGCATTGACACATTTGTGTGCCACAAAACATTTGCTATATTAAGGATGTTACTTGAAGTCTGGTGGTTAATTATATTTATATAGTCAGTCATTGAGTCACAGGAACCTTTAGAACTGCGCATCAGCATGATGGATATACTTTTTCTCCCATGGTTTATCAGCTCAATCACCTTACTTTTTTGTATACATACATTTGGCAGATACAAAAACATGTATTATTTTTCATGTTTGCTCTATGGCTGCAATGCTGAAACAACCCACACTTATCATTAAGCTCAACCTTATAAGATCATGTTCAACTGTTGAAATAGGAGCGGCGGCGGGGCTGTGTTCCCAACACCCCAGCCGCTTGGCTAGCTTATGCCCGAAATAACAACACACAAACTGTATTCATTTAAGAACTGCTTGGCCCATGAACTCTAACCCTTACAGGCTAATTCTCACACCTGGACTAGCCCATTTCTAATGATGTGTGTAAGCACCCCAAGGTGCGCTTACCGGGAAGAGTCTAGCCTCCGTCCATCCTGGTGTCTCTGCTCCAGAGCAGAGCTGTCGGCTCTCTCTGGGAGCAGAGCAGAGTCTGACCTCACTTCCTCTTCTGCCCAGCATCCTATTCTGTTTACTCCTCCCACCAATGCTTTAACCTATCAGGGCCAGCCAAGCAGTTTCTTTATTGCTCAGCCAATGAAATCAACAGATTGATATGACACTCCCACATCA
>NW_026068152.1:984585-1013311 GCF_014885135.2 Alexandromys fortis
ATGCCCGAAATAACAACACACAAACTGTATTCATTTAAGAACTGCTTGGCCCATGAACTCTAACCCTTACAGGCTAATTCTCGCACCTGGACTAGCCCATTTCTAATGATGTGTGTAAGCACCCCAAGGTGCGCTTACCGGGAAGAGTCTAGCCTCCGTCCATCCTGGTATCTCTGCTCCAGAGCAGAGCTGTCGGCTCTCTCTGGGAGCAGAGCAGAGTCTGACCTCACTTCCTCTTCTGCCCAGCATCCTATTCTGTTTACTCCTCCCACCAATGCTTTAACCTATCAGGGCCAGCCAAGCAGTTTCTTTATTGCTCAGCCAATGAAATCAACAGATTGATATGACACTCCCACATCATTCAACACCATTCTTTTAATGCTCCACTTTGCTACCTTTACATATCATAGCATTTCATAGTTAAGGATGACTTCTGTCTCCTATCAGGGTGCAACAAATATTTCCTTCTACTGCTTGATGCTAAGAAGCAATATCTAAGCATTTCATAAAACCCACAGAGTGATTTTAGTTGGAGGATTGTGTTTGCTAAAGGTTTTAATGTGCTATACACTTTGCTTAACTTTTCATTATTTATGGATATCCACAGCTGGAAGAGACTTGAGGGCTCATATAGTACACAGCAGCAATGCTTGCCCCATCTTTGCCTAGAAATAGAACCACAAAGACTTCCAAATGATGGGACTTTGTGTTTGCTTTAAAATGCTTGGTAAAGAATATGTGTGGTCACCATAAGCTATTCATTTCTCTCTCTAACATTGCTGCATGAGCTCCTCATGCAGAACAAGATGGTAAATTAATTGTTAAAAAGCAACTCTTTTTGAATTTCTTGTTAGTAGAGATGGAGAGCTTGTACTTTACTTTAAAAAAGTAAAACAAAGATTTAGAAAAAATTATTATAAAATTGCTTTGACGTCTCTATTCTCCTAGTGGAAGAATTTCAATGCTTCTTTAGACCTTATTTGAATATATTTTATTCATATTGGCTACCCTTTTCCAGATACGGCTAAAATTTTATAGTTTTTTACAAACTATATATTTAATATAGGATAAAGCACACTAGTACTAATGGATGGGTGGGAAGGAGTCACATCTCAAAATCTCACTTCTCCAATGTACTTTTCTACTCAGACCAACCCCAAAGTGCTGAAATACAATTACAAAAAAGAGTCATTTCTACCAGCAGGGTTTCTTGATTCAGGCCTCCTCAATTCCAAACTGGATCTGTGCCATCTCGGTTCTCCATTTCCATTTTCTCAGAAGTTTTCAGAAAAGTTTTACATTTTCTTCCAGTTTCCAAATGTGTACTATATTCTTCATGGTAAGCTATGTTCATGATTTGGCAAAGAGTTTTTAGACTCCAAACTAATAGTGTACATTGTGCTCAATGTATCCTTAGGCTGCCTCCAATTCTTATGACTATCACCTAATGACTTGGAATCAGCTTCTATTCTTGTCAAAGTTTAGCTGCCCAAATCATCTAGCATTGTGGAGATGTGAGAGTGTGTAAAAAGACAATGTTTTGTTTCTCCAAATTTCTATATTTGAGAAGTGAACGTCTATTTATTAAATGAATTACTGCTTTCCCCACAAATATTTATTAAATAAATACTGTGTTCTAGGTACCCGACTATGTGCTGGTATTGAGTGGCAAAGGAAATCATACAGGACACATTCCCACATGAATCTTTCATTCTAGTCGATGAAAGAATCTGTCAGATATTCAGGCAAGTACACACATAATCTGAAAAAACAAATGTAAATCAAAGATGCCAAGAGGGCATTGGTACTAACCTATTGAGGAAGGGAATATATCCCGCCAAAATAACACTTGAGTGGAGAGTTAAAGAAAAGGAAAAGGTCCAAAAGATTCTTATTAATCTCTATTATGTCATTCTGCTTAATTCCAGCAAATATTCCAATTGGAGGGTGTAGTGATAAGAGCGGCGAGGCTGCATCCCCGGCACCCGGCCGCCCGCATGGCTAGCTTATGCCTGAAATAATTACATGGAAACTGTATTCTTTCAAACACTGCCTGGCCCGTTATCTGTAGCCTCTTATTGGCTAGCTCTTACATATCGATCTAACCCATTTCTAATAATCTGTGTAGCCCACGAGGTGGCTTACCAGAGAAGATCTTAACCTGTGTCTGTCTGGAGTGGGAGAATCATGGCGACTCCTTGACTCAGCTTCTTTCTCCCAGCATTCTGTTCTGTTTACTCCGCCTACCTAAGGGTTGGCCTATCAAATGTGCATAGGGAGTTTCTTTATTAATAAGAAATCATTCCCACATCATTTTCCTTTTTTCTGTTTAAACAAAAAAGAAAGACTTTAACTTTAACATAGTAAAATTACATATAACAAAACGGTTATCAAGTAAGAATTACAGTTACAATATTTATATCTATTTTATCTTTTATCATAACTAAGGAAAACTATAACTATCCATTCTTTAACTCCATCAAAGACTCCAGAAGGATATAATATTACCTAAGCAAATAAGAAATAAACAACAGAGACATCTCGTTGCCTGGACAGTCATCCAAAGTTCTTTTGTACCGTTGGGGCATCCATCTTTAGCCTTCAGGCCCATAGTATCCAGTAGACATTTTCATCAAGCAGGAAATTCCAAAGACAGTTCAGTCATTTTCTGCTGTGTCCTGTAGAATGTCTCACAGACTCTTTCGTGAATCAGGAACCCTGAAAAACCATCTCACCTTTAGGCAAATTCAGCAGTCCTCTTTCTGCGGGTTCTGTGTCCAGTTCATGCAACAGTCCAGGCAAGAGCAGTTTCTTGCCCAAATGGCTAACCAACTCCATAAGGATCCTCTTCGATGCCCATCTTCCTTTTGAAGTAGATTGGTGCTGCCAGGAGCAGACGTGTCTCATTGTCATGAAAAGCCCTAAGTTATTAAAACATTTAAAATGCCATATTCTGCAGTCTTTGAAAGATATGAAGAATGCCTATCTAATTGAAATATATCTCTATATATCTAGAAAATCTAATTAACATGACTACAAGCTTAACTATTAGTGATGATTATCCATTAACAACTTATATTTCCTAATTATACATTGCAATTTTAAATGAACTACACAATCACAATACCTTAATCAAGATCAGAAATACATATAACAAAATTGACCTTAAAATCCATACCAATGCAAATTATTTATATCTATATCATATCCCCCTTTAAATGTAAAAGAACATTTATAAACAATATTTGGGAACATGGGCGTAGTTTTTTCTCTCCAAACTGCTTCCTGCTGAATAGGGGCGTCGTTAATTAGGTCGTTCATGATATAACCTGTGTGCTAGTTTCATCTCAGTTGGCAATTGAGCGAAGCAATTTTTTGAGGGTGTTCACAGCAACCTTTCAGGAGGGCGTGGTCTATCATACCAAATCGGAATAGATGCAATCCACAGGGTCACATCCTCTGTGAAAACAAAAGAAGGACTTTTCCAAAGCATCATAACCTTAGATCCAAATTCTGAAGTCAAGATACCTTTAGAACATATGTGCAGGTTCAGCTTAGCAGCCCATATAATGAAATGTCTCTCTGTACTTAGCTCCTTCACAGTCAAAAATTTTAAAGAAAACAGAATAATACAAAGAATCCAGACTCTCTGTGAATTTTCCATTTTTTTGTGGCTTATTTTTCTTTATTTCTTTTAATCTCTTAACTATCTGTACTCTGTTTCTTTAAAGACTTTACCCTTTTTTTTAAAGACATTAACTTTATTCTGTATATTCTTTTTCTTCTCTCTCCCAAGCCTACGTACATTCATCCAACAGTGTCTGAATCTGTTTTATTGTGAATCTGTAATTTTTTTACTATCCAGGAGCATTTCTTAAAATGTTAAGCACATCTTAAAAACTTAAGTTGCACCATGTAGGGGTAATACGGTACCGCCTGTGTCCTGCGCAGTCTAAACCTTAACTGTGCTGTTATTACGGTAACTACTGTAGTTCCCACCTGAGGTCAGCAGGATTCAGCTTGGAGGAGCCACTCCTGCCTCAGATCCATTTGGTGCCCCTGAGCTGAACACAATTCCAGGCACACAGCAAGTCCACATTGGCGCCACAGTCAGCAGTTTAACTCTGAGACTGAGCGTGCAGCACAGAAACTCTTTTCATTAAAGTTACAGCCAAATCTGACACGCAGAGCACTGCACAGTCTGAAAACGCATCTCTGTATGGCGGCAGGAATCCTCCATGCTCTTCTGCCTGCCTAAGCCTAATTCTGCCCTTTGCCCAGGTGCAGGCAGGGAGAGCTGAGCCATCAGCAGGGTCTCAGAGCACTCTCCTTCCGATCCCAAGCGGGAACACAAACATCCAGTCTCATATAAGCCATTGAAATGCTTTAAAGCCAGAGTTTGCAGTGGCGGCAAAGTCCCAGGAAGCCGCGCTTTAAAATGACGCAGTTTTTTTTTTCTGTTGCTCTTGCGAATCAGGAAATCTCTCTACAGCCCACCACCAACAAACAGCAAAAATCTGTGTTAAACTCTCTCTCCCTTATTTTTAAGCCTTCTCAGGTTTTTAAGTGGAATTAGCCCATCACGTCTGGGCACCACTCTGTAGTGATAAGAGTGGTGAGGCTGCATCCCCGGCACCCGGCCGCCCGCATGGCTAGCTTATGCCCGAAATAATTACACGGAAACTGTATTCTTTTAAACACTGCTTGGCCCGTTATCTGTAGCCTCTTATTGACTAGCTCTTATATATTGATCTAACCCATTTCTAATAATCTGTGTAGCCCACATGGTGGCTTACCAGAGAAGATCTTAACCTGCGTCTGTCTGGAGTGGGAGAATCATGGCGACTCCTTGACTCAGCTTCTTTCTCCCAGCATTCTGCTCTGTTTACTCCGCCTACCTAAGGGTTGGCCTATCATATGGGCCTAGGCAGTTTCTTTATTAATAATAAATCATTCCCACATCAGGAGGGAAGATAACAGAAGTCAACTGCAGAAGAATGGGTGTTCTATGATACTTGCATAGAATAATACAGGTATGGTTGAAATTGGGGGAGTGAGTACCAAGTATTTTGGCAAATTGCTCCATAACTTTAAAGGGCAGAAATTATAACTATGGGATAAATAATAAAAATGCATATCTCATGTTTTCAAACTTCAAGGAAAGCATAGTCAATTAAACACAGAAATATAGGTGTGAAGATTAGGATGCAAATAATTTTTGATTCAGCTTTATTTCTTCTTATGTGGAATTTTGGGTACACAATTAATTTATATTAATCACTTTCCTCAGTGTTGCAGGAAGGGTTTTTTTGTTTTTTTGGTATACATTTTGTGGGGGAATATGGCCCATTATAGTGGCCACTTTGTATCTGCAGTCAAAAACCAGAGAAGAAAAGAGAATTGCTGATCTTCATTCATCTCAATTTCTGCTTTCTTTTCAGTCAGTGCTATAGTCAATGGAATAGTGCCACCCATATTTAGGGTGGATATCCTCTGCTTAGTTGAACCTTTCTGTAAATGCTCTTATAAACATATACATGCATGGGTGTGTTTTCACAATCATTCTAAATCCCAAATTGACAATACAGTAATAAAGTTGAGTCTGGGAAACAATTTTATTTTTTATTGGTTTTTCAAGATGAGGTTTCTCTGTAGGAGTCTGTCCTGAAACGTGCTTTGTAAACCAGGTTGACCTCAAACTCACAGAGATCAGCTTGCCTTTGCCTCCTGAGTGTTGGAATTAAGGGTGTGTGCCTCTTCCGCCTGGTGGGAAGCAACTTCTAATAGTTACAAGATACCATCTTTCCTGCTAGGCAGAATTCAATACACTGATAGGTTTCTAGGTGAAAAATAAAGTGGTTCACCAGGCTCTGTTGATGTTCGTGGCCCCTGATACCATGAAAGGCTACGCTGATGCCAGGGGTCTGGTCACCTGAGACCATGCTGGTGTCCGAGGGTCATTCTGCTGTGGAGTCCATTTCAATCTGAGAAGCTTATACTGCCACCTGAGTACATGGTGATAGCCAAGTTCAGGCTTCTGCTAAGGACCATGTCTGGGTCCATGGTCCTACCACAGCCAGGGTTTGTGATCTCTGTGGCCCATGATACTACCAAAGGCCAAAGGCTACACAGATGCCTAAGGTCTAAGCTGCAACATGTGGCCATGTTCATATCTGAGGGCTATGTTGTCCCCAGGGACATGATGATCTGAGCTGCCACACAAGGCTATGGTGTCATCAGGGTCCAGTCTACTACAGAGAGCCATGTCTGTGTCCATGGTGCTATAGCAGCCATGGTGTAAGTTGATGTTCCTGACTTCTGTTGTTACTGGCAACTGTGCAGATGACTGGGACCTGGTAAGCTACCTGAGACACTGTTGGTGCACCAGGCCATGCTGCATCCAAGGCCATACTGGTCTGAGTGGCCTGTGTTGCCAAAGGGGCCATGGTGATATCGGGCCCATGCTGTTGCTGAGGGAAAGTCTGGGTCCATGTTCCTACTGCAGCTGGAGTCTGTGCTGATTTCCATAGCCGCTGTTGCCACAGGGCTTCATAAGAATCATGTGTGTTGAAAGTTGACAGCCATGTTGAGCTAACCCTACATCTCATTGGCCATGCCTCTCACTAGATGCTGCTTGTCCTGCCACTCGTGGGAGAGTTGTCCGGTCTCTCCCCCATACTCTGGTAAAATGGTCCCATCCCTCACCATGTGTGTGGAAGAGTTGGCCCACATGGCCTGGACTTAGGAGCACTGGCTCTGCCCCACTCCTGAGTAGGGGCAATTCCAGTGGTTCAGACTTATCAGTTCAGCTATCACTAAGATCCACATCCTAGGTCTTGGGTAGGCCCAACCAACCATCTCTCCCATATATGACTTGCTGGAACATGTGGAGAAACTTGTTCTGCTAAATATCGATAGCCACAGAATCTCCATTACTCAGGGCCATAGCAGAATATCTGAGAGGAGTTTTTGTGAGGGTCCAGTGATGACAGTGTGTCACAGGCCTTGAACCAGACCAATGACTCATTGCAACAAACATTTGTGGATGGGGCTGATTGAACAAAAGTGTATCCTGTGAAGCACAACACAGCTTCCAATAACACTAGGACAAATGAAGAGGTCTTGGAGAGACAGGAAAGATGGAGGAGTAAGGTGGGGCTTTGTTTTGTTTTGTTCTTAATTATTTTTTTGGAAGGGATGCTTCAGGGGTGAGGGGTAGATATGGAGGGACTGGGACATGAGTGGGATTGGGGTGCACAAATGGGCTGAAATTCCCAAAGAATCAATAAAAATTATGTTATAAAATGCATAGAATAATTGTTTAATATGACTTAAAGCATTATAACATAGTTTTGAAGAAATAATTGACAAATCAGGATTCTTAGCACACTAACATTTAAAGCTGTACCAGAAGATACTGAGATTCAATAAGGTGAAACATAAATCACATAGAGAAAGAAAACAGCAGCAAATTGTCCCCAAATGTCTATGGAATAGACTAAAATACAAGAACAGGAGAACTGACATAACTCTAGAGAGTAGAAAAAGTGAGACAAATATATTTGGCTTTTGAAGACAAGGTTTCTCTGTGTAACAGCCCTGGCTATGCTGGAACTTGCACTGGAGACCAAACTGGCCTAGAATTCACAGAGATCTGCTTGTCTCTGCCTCCAAAGTGTTAGGATTAAAGGCCTGCACCACCACCAATCGCTGAGACCAGGCTTCATAATTAACACCCTGAAGTTCAAGTACAAGTTCAAGAAAGAATGGCTTCCTTTTGACTACTCATATATAACCCATGACATGCAAAAATATGATACAGGAAAAAAATACAGAAGATTTTTATAGTTTAAGGCAAAGTTTGCTTTACTCATATTTAATTTTTACTTTTGTTAGGACTGTTAGATTTTAAACCTTGGATGTTTGCTAAATTTCAAGCAATAAATATTTTTGTTTTATTTTATTCTAAAGCATTTTGACTCTCTTGAAAAAATTTAAATCTCATTTGACTTAATTTTCTGCATTAAATATATATTATTTAATACATATTTGATGTAGCTCATACTGTAGTATAATGATTCAGGGTATGTTTTTTTGAGTCAGTTTTGTTTGATTTTCATTCATACATGTACTAATTGTCAGCTATATTCAGGTTCTATATATAAAATCATGATAAAATTATACCTACCATATAGAGTTGGTGAAAAGGTACAATGTTAATGTAATGTTATATCGGGCTAGTGAGAAGACTTACCGATGGCTTGAATTCCATCTCTGGCACCCACATGGTAGAAGAACAGTACCAGCTCCTGAAGTTGTCCTCTAACATCCACACACAAAGTTGTCCTCTCATATTCACACACGGCTCTCACATATGAGCACATTGGAGTAAATAAATAAATGCAAAAAATTAATAAAAATTGAAAAAAAGAATCTTAATCCCCTCAAAACACATTCATATTCTTACATTTATATGTATACACACACACTCAAGGACAATTTTATCAAAGTTTAGAAGAAAAACACAGGAACAGACAAGCTATAAATCTTGGCAGCTAAGAGGAGAATGGAAAAGAGAAGGAAAAATGGCCATGAGGTTTCAGCTAAGCTGGCATGGTGGTCAGTTATATGGCTTCAACAGGGGGTTTTAGAGAAAATGTATGCCAGTCCAAAGTACCAGAAAAGGCATATTTAGGTTCTGGCTAGTATCAAAAAGAAGAAAAAAACAGAAAAAGGAAAAGTAAAAACTGTACTTGTACCTTTTTGAGTAATGACTCAGCGATATAGTATATTTTAAGAAACACAAAGATTTAATACTATATATATGAAACTACCTATTAAATTACTTTCTCAAAAGATGATATCATCAACATATAAACTTGTTTTTTCAGAAATAAAGCTTCATCTTTTGAGTTTTTCTCTAATTCTAATTTTATAAACTTAAGACTGGATCATGCACCTACTGAGTTTTGTTCTGTTCATTCTGTATTTTAAAATCCTCTCCTTGTCTTCTGTTTTCCATATTCAAGGGTTTGATGTTAATTAGATCTTGTTTTAACTCTTATATGTATTGATTACTGTTTGTCCTGGAGAAAAGTATATATTTGAACTCTGCTGTCCTCATTGGTAAATTGGTATTATGAAGATTACGTAAAATAACTGATAATTTATATAAATCATACAACATAAAACACTCATAAAACAATCTGTTAGTTTCCAACTCTTTTCTTTTGATCATCTACAAATTAGGTAAGTATAATTATCGATTACATCCAAATCACCAAAGAAAACTCTAAATGAAAAAAGGACAGAAGAAAATTTCTTTAGTATCCCCAGTGATAATTCCTCTAGGTTATCACCACTTATCAGTTATTATTTGAGAGCCATAACTCTATCTCAGAAGAACTCAATCTTGGTGGTATACCAAAATGATACATAGCATTTTGTATTGAGATTCTAAGCCAAATTTATTGAGTACATATCTCTCTATACTCAAGCCAAAGTATATACCTAAAAAGTCTAATTGTGATTTCGAGATCTCTGGGTCAAAGGTAATCATTTACCTGATAATATTGCCCACCTCACATTTCTTTGTATTATTCACAAATTAATCTTTCATTTATTCTGTAAACATTTGTTAATCCACGTTAAAAACATGATCTCTGACACTAAATTTGAGAATGGAAATATCATGCGACTTACTCTTTTAAAACTCTCATTCACAGAAGATACAACATGGTAAGAAGCAAAAGCAACACAAAGATTAGAACTATCACAAATAAGTAAAAAGAAGACATAATTCAGGAGACATGATTTAAGGTGTGTTTTGGATAGTTAAATAACAATTTGTGAATATGAAGATGTTTCAAGCATGAACAACATCCAAAGGTACCTTGTTAAGAACAGAACACAATATATTTTGCTAATGTTGATAATTAAATGTGGTAGAGGCAGAGGATGTATACTTTATGAGAGATGGACTGAGTCAAAAATTAAGAGTAGTCAGTGTGAAAAGACTATGAAGGGTCATTAACTCAGCTTTTCAAGTAGGTCAATCAGGTGGTTAACTTTAGTCAACACTTGCATATAGTGCAGTAGAGCTCATAGGTAAATTTGAGTTGTCAGATCCCATTTGGTAACATCAGCATATAATAATACTATAAGCTGTAGAGATAGCTCAGTGATTAAGAGCCCTGAATATTTGTTATTCCAGAGGATCCAGGTTTGATTTCCAGCACCCATATGGTGGCTCATAATCATGTGTAATTCCAGTGAGAGGAGAACCAATGTCCTCTTCTTGTCTACTTGGACACCTGGCATGCATGTAGTACACATACATCCATGTAGGTAAAAGACTCAGATGCTTAAATAAAATAAAAAAAATTAAGATATGTTGTATGCATGATAGAAAGGAAGTCTTCCAGGAAGATCATGCAAAAGATTATAGAATTTAAGAGAAAACTGACATTTATTAGCTCAAAAGAAAATTTAAATTCAAAGAGGAATAATGGTCAAAAGAGGAATGAGGAAAATTTAGAAAGGATGATCGCATCATTAAAGGAAAGAAGAAAAGCATTTTTAGAAAGTCTAATTATTTTATGTTTCTGATATTAGAATAGAATCATATTCAACTTAATTGAGGGCTCAAGAAAAGGATGAAGAGGACAGATGTTAAAGACTATCACAAAAGCTTTCTGAAATACCAGATAACAGTGTATCAGTGACATCAATGAGCTAGAGCTTAATTATTTAAAACAGAAACAGAGTGACAAAATCTGATGTAAAAAATATATCGTGTTTTCTTTGTATTCTTCAAATAGTGAAGATCAATTCAGGACATGAAGACTTTGGAAAAATAACACAAGAACAACTTTACGACATTAGAAATTTGTATTACTTTCACATGCCAAATTAATATAATAAAAATCAAAGTTGGGAAACATTTAAAATAAGTATTTCTGAAATGTATTTACATTTATATTTTAGGATCTTACAAGTCGATAAGATCACTTTAAAATTGGATAAAGTGTTAAAATATCACAGTAAGTTATGTCAAGTAAGAGAAATTAAGCAAAATGATTGCTGCAGAGAAAATTGTAAAATTTTCAGTTTACACATTATTTAAACCAGTCACTTTTCCTAATAAATAAGTAATCTTACAAAAGCAGTATGCAGAATTGGTATTGTATTTTAGAGAGTAATTTGACAATACATACTAAGAGTATTAAAATGGTTATATCCTTTGAAATGAAATTTCTAATAAAATGTTCCAAATAAATATTTACAACTCAGAGAAAATATATTATTACTGGGTTAGTTATTGTAACATTACTTATAGTATAAAACATTTAGAAATTACTTTTAAAGAATCAAGATGAAGTTGAATGAATAAAACATATATGTATATTATTTAGAATTAAAATTTCAATAAACTTTTTAAAAAACTGTAGTGGTAGCTCACAATTTAACATTATTTGCATGTCTTTTTCAGTACTCTCTCAGTACATGGTAGGAATAAATAAATATTTACCTTAAAATATTGATAGAAACAGTATTCTATATAGAAGTTGGTTGTTAACTTGGAAGTTTGTAGAATGTCAACTGTGAAATAATATGTGTATAAAAAGTCTCTAGATATATCAACTTATAATAAAACTAAGGCAAAATAGCATTAAAGTAGTTAGAGTGAGAATATCATGGGTAATTTGTGAACCATATTGGCTACAGTTTACCACAGTTTCCTTTGCTGCATGTCTTTAAAACTACTTTATATCCATTAAAACTTAATATTTCATGTTAGTATTTCCATCAAACTTCTAGTTTCTCATATTTGATAAATGACTTTTACTTCTCCAAATTAACAGTAATAGGTTTGTCAATGTATAGAAGTTACATAATTGTCAAAGAGCTTCAGATGCAATGTCTCTCTGAACTAAGAGACTGAAAAACCTTACAACAATGAGTTTTTTCCTTTGTTAATGTGGAATTCAGTTTCTTCTAATGTGACTTACTTTATCATTTGTGTGGGAAAATCATCTTCCTTAACAGGAAAGACAAAAGTGGGATTTTTCTAATGCTATACAAAGAGATGCTCAACCTCATTTGTGTATCTTGGCTTCTCAACATAAAACAAAGCAAAATGAAACCTTAAAATTTTTTTTCTCAAATAACTCAACCTCATTTTTAGTTTTCTCTCTTTACTCCTATAGGTTTATGTTGCATTTATTTTTTTATTATTAAGGAAGTAGAAGGATGTATGTTTACTATCTGTGGGAATTTCATTCTTGATACAAGATTCAGTTTTCTTTACTGTAGAATATGGATACAAGTTTCCTTATTGAGGCTTACTATGATGACCAAATGGGAGCATAGGCATTTGTCAGAGCATATAGAGCATGAGGTTACTGCTGAACTCTCTTGTCAGTTTTATTGTTTCCTAATTACCATTCAAGTAAGCATTATTTTTCTGGAGCTTTCATAAACACTTGTGAATAAGCTATCTCCACAATTCCTTCAAAGATCAGTTAAGTTTTCTTTCTTTTGTGTTTCTCTAACCTGATTTATTTTTGATTCCTTTTACAGCTAAAACATAAAGATCAGTATTCCTCTAGCTTGTTACAATCCTTTCTTTCAATGACTATCCTTCTCTAAATCCTAACCCAGTCCATTTTCTTTTTATAATAGGATTGATCTCTGCAACTCTATTCCAGTATTTTTTTCATATCAGTATTGGTTAAATGAATCAAACCAATTGATGAATGACAAAATCAACCATCAACTGCTCTGGACACAAAAGAAATTATTCTTGGGAGTCTCTGTGTCTCTGATTCTTTTGTCTGCTCTTGAGACTCTTTTCTACCTATTGGATTATATTCTCCAGCTTCCACAAGAAGGCTTCTGCCTTGTTTTATTGTATATTATTTTGTCTTGTTTCATTGTTTTATCATGGAGGCTTGTTATTTTTTGAAGAAGTAATAGAGGGGAAGTAAATCTGGGGGAGAGGATAAGTGGAGAAGTGCTGGGATGAGTGGTGGGGGGAACTGTGGTCAGGATGTATTGTATGAAAGGAGACTCTATTTTAAATAAAACAAAAGAAGTATAAAACACATTGTTTTTATATCATGGACCAGGTGGACAAAAATACCTCTTGCTAGGGTAAGAGCATGAGAATATAAAAAATATAAGTAAAGAATATTAAGACATAAAAAATAATGAGACAGAACCATAGAATAATACCAAGATGGTATTCCAGTGATTACTGAAATTGGCTGTGTTTATTTTTCACATCTTTTATACACAATTAAAATGGCAGGAGGAGAAGGTAACAAAAGACTTTATTAACATGATACGAAGGATAATTCACACAATCAATTGTTGCAAGGAACGGCAGGGCTGCGTCCCCAGCACCCAGTCGCCCGCATGGCTAGCTTTACCCGAAATAATTACACGGACACTGTATTCTTTTAAACACTGCTTGCCCATTATATCCAGCCTCTTCTTGGCTAACTCTCACACTTGGACTAGCCCATTTCTAATCATCTATGTAAGCACCCCAAGGTGTGCTTACCGGGAAGATTCTAGCCTACGTCCATCCTGGGTTGGAGTTTCATCGCATGTGTCCAGGAGAGCGAAGCAGGGCCTCTGCTCCAGAGAGCAGAGCTGTCGAGTCTGAGCTCACTTCCTCTTCCTCCCAGCATCCTGTTCTGTTTACTCCTCCCACCTATGTTTTAACTTATCAGGGCCAAGGAGTTTCTTTATTGCTTAACCAATGAAATCAACAGATTGATATATGACACTCCCACATCAATCAATGGCTTTAACACTCTGAGACATCAAGTCATTAGTATTCTGTTGTCTAGGTAGCAAAGCTGCTCTAGATCACACATCCTGAAGGCCACCCTTCCCCAGGTGACCTCATAGTTACAAAAGAAGGAGCAGAAGTACATTTGCATATGCTGACCACCTGTCAGTACCTCAGGAATCTACTTCAATGAGTTATTTTATTGTTAAAATAATCAAACAATCACATCCTGAGTTGGGACAAGCAACTACCACTTGTCCACCATTTGAGCAACCTCCAAACTCTCTGACTTTCAGACAAGGTAGAAATGGGCCCCATTTTGGGCCTCCACATTCTTAGTTACTAATTTTTCTTTAATTGTTTGTAACTCCTAATGACTCATACTATATTGCTGAGGCAACACAATTCCACTTTGTATTGTTGACATAGCTTCTAATAGCCCCACATTAGAGCCACATTTCCTCTACAATTTCTGGTCATAAGATAATACTTAATTTTTGAAATCTGTCTGCTTTTTTTTCTTTTTTGGTTTCACAAGACACTGCAGATGATTTGATTTAATTGATCCTTGATAAGAAAGTTCCTTTCTTTGGTTTCCCTAGAGTGTTTGACAAGAGAGAAATGTAGGGTTGTTTAAATATATTTACTTTTTAGTAGCTTTCTGTAGATTTGTCAGATCTGAACATTTGCATTAAATACAAGCAAAACATATTTATTTATTTGCTTAGAGTGTAAATTTTTTGTTATTTATTTTGAGATCGTAACATAATTACATAATGTCCCTCTTCTCTTTCCTCTTTCCAAACCCTCCTGAATAGCATAGCTTGCTCTCTTTTAAATTCATGGCCTCCTTTTTCATTAATTGTTGTTACATACAAACATGTATATACATATGAGTATGCATATAATACTCATGTAATTTTAAATACACAATATAATCTGCTCAGTCTGGATAATGTTGCTTGTATGAGTATGTTTTCAGGGCTCATCATTTGCTATTGGCTAACCAATCAGAACGCTGTTCTCTAGGGAAGACTATGTGGTCCACTCTCAGCATTCCTTAGTTGTTTGTAGTTCTTTGTATACAGTTGAGGCCTCCTGATGTTCTTCTTGCTGCCACCAATAACGTATCTATAAATGTTGCCATTGTTTGATGTGGGATTCCCCTCTGTATGCTGTAAATATGTTTAATTACCATTGATTAATAAAGAAGCTGCTTCAGGCTATGGCAAAGCAGAATATGGGCAGGCTGGAAGAGATATTTATAGAGAGAGTAGACAGAGTCAGGGCGATGCTATGTAGCTGCTGAAGGAGGCAGATGCTATGTGACTGCCCAAGAAGCAAGAGGTAACAAACCATAAGCCTCGTGGTAAAATACAAAATAATAGAAGTGGGTTAATTTAAGATGTAAGAGGTAGCTAGGAATGTGCCTAATGTATCAGCCAAGCAGCGTTGTAATTAATATAGTTTCTGTGTGATTATTTGGGTCTGGACAGCTGGGAACAAATGAGCAGTCTTTATTTACACTTGTACTCTCCGTGTTTAGAAATTATGTTGGTGAGACTTTATGCGCATAGTTTCTGATATTCCCAGGAGACAGTTTGAATAAATATAAGCAGATGAAAATTTTTTTATGGCTCAATCATGTAAAATATATGAGTAATTGCTTCTTTTCTCTGCAAAATAATGCCTTATTATCTTTTTATATTAAATTTCTTTATTCATTTGTTAGTATCTTCAATTACTATTCTATGAGAAACTTCAGGTTTTGTGAAAATATGTTTTAAAATCTCTTGTTTTAACCACAGATTAGAGATTGTATGGGGTTTGGCTTTCTGGGTTTGGTTGCCTCATTCAATATAATATCTTCTAGTTTCACCCATTTATCTGAAAATTTCATGATTTCAATTTTCTTTACATTAGTATTCCTGTGTCTATGGACAACATCTTCATATTCATTCATTAGTTGAAGGGCACTTCAGTTGTTTCCATTTTATGGTTACTGTGAATATCAGTAAAGGTATAGCTACCTTAGGCAACTGTGAATTTAAACAAATGCTGCTGACTGCTTTTGAAAAAACTTTGATAAAGCTGTTTGCACAGAATGTTTTCTGAACCATGTTAAATAGTCACACTGTGAAAGTGTGACTAAGGTAGTTGGTAGGCAGGTCAAATAGTGACAATTTTCTTATTATGAGTCTTTTTTATGTACTCTAAATATATTTTGACCTATCTAGGGCCTATTGGATGATTGGCTGGCACAGGTACAGAAGTTATTTGGCTGCTACTTTTGAGAGTAGATGAGAATTGAACAAGTGCACACTCCTTACAATTACTGACATTCAGCCACTTTCCGTGAATGAGCACTCCGGGATTATTGCGAGACTTTCCATACATTCTATGATTATGAAAAAGTTACTATTTTTTCCAGTGTTTTTAAACTTCGCATCATATTTTGCTTTCAAGTTTTTGTTTTAAAAAGGTATGTTTTTTACATACCAAGAACTGAATTACATTATGGCATTTTCAAAAAGAAACTGTATTTGTTTTTTTCTCCTTCTCCCTTCTTTCCACCCTTGTACATTCCTACCTCCAGTACCCTCTTTTCTACTTTCCTGTTACCTATGATATTTTGTCCTAAGCACGTCTCTCAAAACTCCACATGGTCGCTGTTTAGTTTCATAATCCATACCTATTTCTATATTCTGTTATTTACATATATACAAACATTAAAAGTTACCCTTACATAAAAGATTAACCAATCGTCCAGAAGAGTTACACAAAGACTACTTCTATTTTTAGAATTCAAATAAAACACTATTTTAGGACACTACCATGGAATGAAAAAGAAAAGGTTTTGCAATTTTATCCACTTTTTAAATCTGGGTAAATTGCTTGGTGGCTAAGCAATCTTGGGCATCTCAAATTTCTCACTTATTATGAAGGACTAACAATAATGTTACACAGGATTGAAGTTCGTTCTAACGAAAATAAAGGTTGTAAGGTTTCTGGTATGTAGTAAACATCCAATGCATGTTATATTTGCTACTAACATTTCCATTTAACTGCAAACCCAATGATTTCAATCTCAGTAAGTTGCTATTCTTCATAGTGAACTGGCCCAATTTGTTTGTCACAAGAATATGTAGTAATAGTGTTAGGCTGCTCAGACAGTGGATACCACCACATTAGCTGTCACCTTTTAGCTCAAAACTTATTTGCAAGGTGCCTTTAGGACTTGGTTGTTGCATTACAACTCCATTTTCATTTGTGCCTCCCAGCACTGGGTTGGCTTTACTAGCAGCAATGCTACATTGTTGACTTCTTTTCCGCCTCTATTCATCACCACACCCCATAGATCTTTTTTAGCCTGAGTCACACATAGCCAGTTACTTCCTTTATTTATTATTTATTTATTGCTAGATTTATATAGTGCTCTACCCTGTAAAAGCTTAAGGCACTGTACAGAGAACTTACAATCATGGCCCATTGAACATTACACATCTAAAATAAAATTGAAACTGGGGAAAGTAGACAAGTAAACAGGAATGGAAAATCGGATGGATAATGAATGATCAGGGGGAAAAAGAAGTGTATATTGTTCTGTTCATTTTTCCTCTTTTTGTGTGGCATCTTGAGAACCTATCCCTGGTGAACGTTTTATTTTTCAAATTCTCATCCAGTCTTAATATGCTTAAGGTCATTTATTCAAAAGAGATGTGTATTTGTCACCTTTCCAGACCTAAGTGGAAAGAAAGGACAACTGAATACATGCTTTTCTTATCCAAGTTGTTAAACAAACAAACTTCTTTCTTAGTAGAGGATATATATTAGTAACATATGAAGTTTGAGAGAAACTATCTCACACAGACAAGTTTATTTTTTTATTTTTTTTAAAGATTTATTTATTTATTATGTATACAACATTCTGCCCGCATGCCAGAGGAGGGTGCCAGATCTCAGTACAGATGGTTGTGAGCCACCATGTGGTTGCTGGGAATTGAACTCAGGACCTCTGGAAGAGCAGCCAGTGCTCTTAACCTCTGAGCCATCTCTCTAGCCCCAGGTTTATTGCATAGACAGTGACAATCAAAGACATAATGATACATAGTGAAAGACAACCGTACAAGGAATTTACTTCGTGGCTAATGAATCCCTAAGAAAAGCAAACTGATAAAAGTGATTGTGAACTGCAAGTACTATCAAGTTTAAAGTTTTAAGAAAGAAGGGTAATAGTGTATTTTTCATCAGCCCTTTTAACTATGGCCTGCTATTATTTGCAAACAAGAATGTAAAATTATAATGAGTTTGGTACTTAAGGTACAAACAAGCCTGTGTATATAATGAGGGTTTGGAGGGGCATGTATAAGGGAATATGGGCATATTGCCTTCACATTGACTTCCACAGAAATCGCTGCTTGATACCACATAGGAAACACAATTTGCTTAACACCAGTACTTTGTTCTATCACTCAAACACACATACATTCCCTCCAGCACATTAGAATGTACTTTATGTGATCAGAGTTTATTATTCATTTTTATTTTGATTACCTTTAATATTTATCCCGGAGGGACTAAAATCAACTCAGATAACTCAATAGCTCATTAGCAGATTAGTAGGAGAAGCATTTGGAATTAATTTTTCCTCTGATTCTTATTATCATGAATGAGGATAAGTTGCTTTTGACTTTTTTTTTCAATTCACAATGGGTTGAGGTTTCTAGGATCTTGTCAATTATTTCTTTAAACTTGAAGTTAGGAGGTGTGTGTGTGTGTTTGTGTGTGTGTGTGTGTGTGTGTATCTATGTGTGTGCATGTGGATCTGTTTGTCCTGAGCATCTCTCTGTGCCTCTCTCCCGTCGCTCATAGTGTGTGTGTGTCTGTATGTGTGTCTCTGTGTGTCTCTGTGTGTATCTCTGTGTTGTGTGTCTTTGTATGTGCACATGCATGGATAATCTGTTTGTCCTGAGCATCTCTGTGTCTCTCTTCCTTCCCCCATGTTGTGTGTGTGTGTCTATGTGTGTGCACGTGGATCTGTTTGTCCTGAGCATCTCTCTGTGCCTCTCTCCCTTCCCCCATGGTGTGTGTTTGTGTGTGTGTGTGTGTGTGTGTGTGTGTGTGCATGCATGGATCTGTGTCCTGTGTATCTCTCTGTGTCTCTCTCCTTACTCCTATGGTGTGTGTGTGTGTGTGTGTGTGTGTGTGAATTTGTGTAAAAGAGATAAGCTGTGAAAGTGATCAGAAAATAAAAATAAAGCAAATTCATTTAAAAAACAACACAGATGTTGCACAAGTCTCTGCTCTGACAAAAGCTCAGGATAAGAATCTTTATCTAAGAGTCTTGGATCCAGGCCCACTTTTGTTTTCTCTGTTGGAGTCCAGTACCCTAATATTGCTCTCTGTAGCATGTTATTCCTTCAGGGAAAATCACGGAAGCACTTAGAATTTGGTTACAGTCCCAAAGGGCATTCTTCTTCGAAACAGTCATAGTATCTGTAATTCTGTTCCCAAGCCTTGGCTGTTTTCCTGAATTCTGAATTTGATTCCTATTTTTTTTAAAGAGTTGAGCCATTTTTTTATATAATACTTTAATTTCACTGTAAAATTTATTTGTTTAATTTGGTAGTCTCATTAGCTCTTTTAATTAAGTTAAAGTAAGTTTTTCTTTCTTGTCCTTTAAATATGTTACAAATAAATGCATTTTGAAGAGTATCAGGTGCAAGGTATAGAGAACATAACATAAAGCAAAAGTGGCTCATTTTAATGTTTGTGACAGTGACTACTATGTGCTAATAAATTATTGTTATGTTTCATATATCTAGCAATATTGTGATATCAGTACTCATTGAAAAACTAAATTAGTGAGGCTTTCATGTTTTTAGTGAAGTATTAGTATACAGTGAACCGATGCAGATAGTTTTAGAAAATACTTTCACTTAATAGTATTTTTGTGCCACACCAAATATGTTTTACACCCACTTTTCCTTCATCGTTGCTTTATATGTGAGTAACAATCTTCTGAGAATTATTTTTCTCATTTTTGATAAATCTTCCTTCCCTTTATTGCTTTCACTTCAGCATGGCCTTATCCTAAAGTGGGTTACCAGTCTTAGAACCAGAAGCACTGTTTGGGCAAAACAAGCAGGTGATAATGGGAAATACCTCCTGGTTTAGTAAATGCTAATGTAATTGCAGCTGACATATTCTTGCCCCACCAGCCTAATTAAAAAATGTAATTATATTCCTATCTTTTCTATCAACATTTCCACAATTATTCTAGCTCAGAGGGAAAAAGTATTGTAATAATTGCTGTAGAGTCTTTGAGTTTGAAATGGCATCTGGAGAAGCAGCACTTAAGATGCTTCTCTTGGTTCCTACTAAAACGCTAATAAACTAAGAAGCACAGGCATTTAATAAATGGAAAGCTAAGAGTGATGATTGCTGGGACTAAGCTGAAAGTCTTGTACCTTTAAGGACAATATTGGTGTGTGATCCAAAACTTCCTGAACCCACAGTTTGTGCCAATTTTTTGGTCTGACTGTTAGTCTAGGGTTTGTCTCAACAGTTGGACACTTGCCTAAAGGCTAACTTTAAATAAGTAAAGAAAAACAGCAAACACCTTTGTAATAGTAAAATAACATAAGAAGAAAGCCCAAGTAAAGCTGCTTCAACTACAGATGTCTTCGATGCAAATGTATGCATGACTATTAATAATAAGATTTAGGTTTTTAAAAAAATTGTAAGGATTTATTTTTATTTGGAGTAATGTGTACCTGTTTGTATGTGTGTGGGTATAGGAACATGAGTGCAGTACCTGCATAGGCCAGAGGCCTAAGATACCCATGGAGCTGGAGTAATAGTCTGTTGTTTGCCACCCAGTGTGGGTGCTGGGAATCAAACTCAGGTCCTCTCCAAGAGTACTGCTTGATCTTAAATAGTGAGTTATCTCTGTGGCCCTCAGATAATTCTTCAAATTACCATCATGTTGTAGATTCTATTCAAATCTAATAGCTATAGTTTCATAAAAACAAATAAGATTCATATCAACATTTTATTAATTCTTTGAGAATTTTATATATCCATACAATGTATTTTGATCAAATTCACCTCAACTCTTTCTAACTCATCATAGACCCACACTCCACACTTAAAATTCCAATTTCATGTCTTCTTTTTTTAATTACCCACGGAGTCCAATATGTGTGAGAAATAAACACATAGTTATGGGACCATCTACAAGTGCCACATCATTAAAGACAGTAGAATCATAAGCTGTCAATAACTCCTCAGATAAGGATAGACACTTGTGAACCTTTCCTCCATCATGTCGGTATGTTGATTATCTTGATTTTGTGCAGATCTTATGCAGACAATCACAACTGTTGTGAGTTGATAAGTGCAGTTTTTCTTTCAAGTCCAGAACATATAATTTTATCCTAATCCTGCCTAAGCTCTGAATTTTACATATTAATATTCTGATTAATAACATGGTAAGTTTATACCTGCACCAACCATTGACTCACTATTCCCCAAACTAGTTTTATTTCTAATTATTGCTCCTTTTTAAACCTTCCTACATATCTCATTCTTTCTTTATCTCTCTACATATGCACATACATAATTTTAATTTAATTCTTGACATATGATACACAGAGAGCCTGAATGATAATATGGGATTATGGTATTTATTAACATGGTCACAATGTGAGACCTTGAAATTCCATGTCAGTAAACATACAAGAGTGGTATTTTTAACAAATATTAAAGACTACCTTCAGTTGTTTAAAGGCCATCAAAGCTTCCATAGAAGGAAGAAAATGAAGTTAACATAGTGATGTTTAAATTGACTTGCTATGACTCTACAGTAGAGTTTGGAGTTAGGGATAGTGATGCCTCCAGAAGTTCCTTTATTGTATAGGATTGTTTTAGCTATTTTGGATTTTTGTTTTTCCATATGAAGTTGAGTATTTTTCTTTCTAGTTCTGTGAAGAATTGTGTTGGGATTTTGATGGGGTTGTGTTGAATCTGTCGTTTACTTTTGGGCATGTAGAAGATTGCAAATAGATCTATATCTATCCCCATGCACAAAACTCAAGTCCAAGTGTATCAAAGACCTCAACATAACTATGGGTAAACTGAACCTCGTAGAAGAGAAACTGGGAAGTAGCTTTGAATACACTGGCACAGGAGACCACTTTCTAAATACAACACAATTAGCACAGACATTGAGAGCAACAATCAATATATGAGACCTCTTGAAACTGAAAAGTTTCTGTAAGGCAAAGGACATGGTCAATAAGACAAAACAGCAGCTTACAGAATGGGAAAATATCTTCACCAGCCCCACATGTGACAGAGGGCTGAACTCCAAAATATATAAAGAACTCAATAAAGTAGACATCAAAATACCAAAATAAACCAATTGAAAAATAGGATGCATATCTAAATAGAGAATTGTCAATGAAAGAATCTCAAATGGCCAAAAGAAATTTAAGGAATTACTCAATATCTTAGTTATCAGGAAATGCAAATCAAAATGATCCTGAGATACTGTTTTACACCTGTCAGAATGGCTAAGATAAAAAGTACTAATGACAGCTTATTGGATGAAATACAGAATGAGGGGAACACTTTTCCACTGCTGTTATGAGTGCAAACTTGTATAGATACTTTGGAAATCAGTATGGCGGTTTCTCAGAAAAATGGGAATCAATATACCTCAAGACCCAGAGATACCACTCTTGGACATATACCCAAAAGATGCTCAATTATACCACAAGGACACTTGTTCAATTATGTTCATAGCAGCATTATTTGTAATAGCCAGAACCTGGAAACAACCTAGATTACCATCATCTGAAGAATGGATAAAGAAAATGTTGTATGTTTATACAATGGAGTATTACTCAATGGGAAAAACATTGACATCATTAAATTTGGAGGAAAATGTATGGAACTAAAAAAAATTATCACGAGTGAGGTAACCCAGACCCAGAAAGACAGACACAGTATGAACTCACTCATAAGTGGATATTAGACATAAAGCAAAGGATAACCAGACCGCAACTCATAGCTTCAGAGAAGCTAGGTAACAAGGAGGACCCTTAGATCCCTTGGATCACATGGGAAGGGAGAATAGACGAGATCTCCCGGGTAAGCTGGGGGTGGGGGATGGTTAGGAGAGGGGTTGGATGAGAACATGAGGGAACAGAAGGTACAGCTGGAGGACAGATGGAGTGAGAAATCAATGAAAGAGATATCTTGATAGAGGGAGTTATTTTGGGATTAGGGAGAAACCTGGTGCTAGAGAAATTCCCAGGAATCCACAGGAAGAACACAGCTAAGACTCCTAGCAATAGTGGAGAGGGTGCCTGAACTGACCTTCCACTGTAATCATGTTTGGTGACTACCCGAACTGTAATTATAGAACCTTCATCCAGTAACTGATGAAAGTAGATGCAGAGATCCACAGCCAAGCACCAGGACAAACTTTGGGAGTCCATTTGAAGAGAGGGAGGAAGGATCATATGAGCAAGGGGGTTGAAGAACATGACTGGGAAACCCAAAAAGACAGCTGAGCTGAACTTGTGGGAGCTCACTGACTCTTGAGTGATAGCTGGGGAGCCTGCATGGGACTGAACCTGGCCCTCTGCTTGTGGGTGACAGTTGTGTAGCCTGGTCTGTTTGTGGCAGTGGGACCAGGATCTATCCCCTGGTACTTGAGCTGGTGTTTTGGAGCCCATTTCATATGGTGGGATGCCTTGCTAAGTCTAGATATAAGGGCAAGAGGCTTGTTTCTACTGTAACTGATGGTGCCCGGCTTAGTTTACTCACCACTGGAGGTCTTATTCTTTCTGCAAAGTTGCTGGAGGGATGGGTTGGGGGTAGGTGGAAAGGAGTTGGAGCAGGTGAAGGAGTGGAACTGTGGCTGGTGTGTAAACTGAAAAAAAATTAAAAATAAGTAAATAAAATTGCCTTTCAAATTAACTTTTTCTTAAACAATTTCAATGTATTTCCATTTTATTGGTAAGAAATAAAATATAAATATGAACAGAGAGTAGTGCTAAACCCAAACCTGTACCTTGGCTTCTGAGTACAGAAGAAAGACTATTATTTTTTGGTCATTTGAACCTTGATGTGTTATGTAAGGAATCATAAACTCAGAGAAGAGGGAGGCACTGTTTACATGTGAAGTGACTGATAATGACCATGGTACCGAAGAAACAATAAAACACACTAGAGTCTACAGTGAACACCAAAGTACATGTGTGCCAAAAATCACTTTCTCAATTGTTATTGTTGAGAATTTATTTCCATTATTGCCAAATTTTGTGATTTGTAAGAAATTGTAAACCCACATTCTTTTATATACTGTTTTTGGATTGAAAATGTTAGCAAACAATAAAAAGAAAACACTGCAAAACTTAAAATGTATTAGTTCTATTTTTAATTTTTTGAGGAAGCTCCAATATAATTTCCCTAAAGATTATATTGATTTGCATCCCTGCCAACAGTGAATAAGAATTCCTATTCACATTCTTTCTAATATTTATTATCAGATTCTCCATGATCGCCATTCTGAGATAGTATCACACTATAGTTTTAATTTCTACTTCCCTGATTGCTAGTATTAAATATTGAATGCTTTTAAATTGGCCAGGCAGTGGTAGCACAGGCCTAGCACTTGGGAGGCAGGGGCAGGCAGATCTCTGTGACTTCAAGGCCAACCTGGTCTACAAGAACTAGTTTCAGGACAGGCTCCAAAGTTACAGAGAGACCCTGTCTTGAAAAACCAATAAATAAATAAATAAATAAATAAATAAATAAATAAATAAATAAAACTTATATATTGGCATTTGAGTACAAACTGCCTGTTCAATTCATTGGCTTATTTGTTGACTGGCTCTTTTCTTTATTATTTGCTTGGTATTTAGTTTCTTCAATTATTTGTAAATTCTGATTATTAGATCTTGGTCTGAAGTATAGCTAATAAAGATTTTTTTTTTAATTTTCTCCCTACCATATAGTATAACTTAGCTATTATACCACTGGGCAGGTATCCAGAGAATTTTATAACCAATCACAGACATATTTGTACCCTTATGTTTGTTACTGCTTTATTCACTATACCAAGGAAGTGGAATCAAATTTGTTAGTCACCAACAGAAGAATGGATAATGAAAAGCTGTTGCATATATAAAATGAAATTTTGTTCAAATCTAAAGAAAATGAAATCACAAAATGGATGAGTTATAATGTATAATATTAATCAAGATTATGGTCACAATCTCAGGAAGGGAAAAACATATACTACATAGTATATGTTCTTAATAATGAGACTTAGGTATATATACAAAAATACATGTGGATACAGCATAACACTTACAAAGAAGAACAAGAAAGGATAAATAATAGGTAATGAAGAATACCTATTGTTAATAGTTACTTGAGTTGTTAAAGCAGTTATAAATTAATTGTTCATTTCATTTCAATTACATCGTGGACTTTTCTTTCTTTTTTATGTTGAATAGTACATAAAATGATTATTGCTTTGTGGCTTGCTCAGAATTATTTCAATGTAGTGTAGCAAAATGTCTGATTTGGTAAGGTGTGTTAAGTAAGGTTTTAAGGTGTTTCACATATTAACCTCTGATACTGAATATTCCTGATCAGTAAGCATGAATATATATATATTTCTTCTAAAGCGCACAAAATGTATTTGATAATAAAAAAGCAAAAATTCCAATGTGAAGCTGCACACATTCAGAATGGGTATTCTAACTGTATAGAAGTGCATTAATATTATATGGATTGGGGGGGTCTGGCTAATTTTGCAGCATGCAGATTTTTATTTGCAAATTCTTTATTATAAAGTTTCAATTAAAAATAAAGATATATGTAGCAGGGCATGGGTACCTGTTGTACTTTTACAATATAAATATCTTGATTTTGTGGCCTCAGAGCCTCTAGTTTCTATGAGCTGATAGTGTAGTTGTATGTGTGTTCTGAGTATGTGTATGATCATTTTATTTCTACTTGTAAGGTTCTATTCATTATCCAGGGAGCATGGATTGAATACCCGATGTCACAGGGATAATATAAAGGCAAGAATGGACAAAGGAATTTTAAAACTGTTTGCAGCCTATGTTGCTAATACTACATCATTTATCTGTAAGCCAATTATGGAGTAGCTATTACTAATTCCACTTTCAAACTGAGAAACTTAAGCTTTAAGGTATTGTTTTGTCAACATTGTACAGAGAGCAAATAAAAGACTTTGTATTCAATTTCCAAAATGTGTGTTTCCAAAATATTTTATTTATTTTTTGTAAAGAAAATAAAGAATTATAGTAAAGAACTCAAAAGGGGAACATGAAAAACATAGAATATAGAAACATAGGCTGGGCGGTGGTGGTGTGGTACACGCCTTTAATCAAAGCACTCAGGAGGCAGAGGCAGGTGGATCTCTATGCATTTGAGACCAGCCTGGCCTACAAGAGCTAGTTCCAGAATAGGCTCCAAATCTTCAGAGAAACACTTTCCTAAAAAAAAAGAAAAGAAAGAAAAAGAAACATAGATAACTACAACTAATATTTTGATAAAAAAAACATCTAGCTTTACATACACACATATGAGCAAAGATTTAAAAGCAAAAACCATGCTTAATATATAATTGTATATATATATATACTTAAAATTCTATTAAGAATATATTTTTATTTTATTATTCATTAAAAATACCTTTGTTAACTCAACAGTGCTCCTTTAAGTAGCTTCATAATTGCTTACTTTTTTTTATATTTCAAGTATCAAGTTCTCACATGTATCATTTTTCACATAATAGAAAATGCCTTAATGAACATCTTCATGTTACAAATATCTGTTTAAGCCTATAATTATTTTATAATTTTATATAACTATAATTTTATTAATTATATCTAGGAACAAATACACTCAGTAAAAGGATTCAAATAGAGGTAAAGTATTTAATGACACATACTCAATTTTCAGAAGTGTCCTACAAACTTACAACATTATCAGTATATGAATGTCTGTTTTTCTTGTCTTTTTAGCATTAACTGTCTTAAAAAAATTTGCATATACATATTGCAGATCATAATGCCTTATTTTGTTTTTATTTTTCTCAGTGATATTCTTGGCATTATTCTCTTACATCTATTTTTTCCTACAGATACTTCCCACTTTATATGCCATGTGAATTTCTTCATAAGTCAATTAAATCCATCTTTTTCTGTATTAGTATTTTTGACTGCATTAAAGCACAGAAATTGCTTTCTTGATCTCATATAAATATTTGGATCTACAATCAATCTCATTATTCATGTTTCTACATCTATGGATTCAGTTTGCCACAAATCAAAAATATACAAAAGAAATAAATTTGTATTGAACATATACAGACATTTTTCTTCTTTCATTATTCTCTAAAGTGGATAATATAACAACTCTTCAAATGGGATTTACGTTTTACTAGGTATTGTAAGTATTCTAGTGTTCATTTAAAGTGCACAAAGGGGTAAGCATGGGTTGTATGAAAATTTTACAATTTATGTAAAGGACCTGAGTATCTGTGGGTTCTTTTGTAGATGAGACATCCTGGGAACCTATTTCTCTTGGCAAACAAAATAAGCCTTTTGTTGTTGTTTGTTTGTTTGTTTTTTCAGTATTTTATGTTCTATTTGGTACTTGTATTATTTCAAATGTTGTGATAGCGCAACTGTGCTACATTGCATTATCAAAGGAAGTCAAGAGATTCCAGTTTCTATTCTTGGAATATAGGGCACTTACTATCATTTTATGCTTTAAGACATTGCACAACCTTCATTCTATTCCTTTCCCATGCTGAAATACTGCTGGAGAGCTAAAAGTGACTGATGTCAGAAGTTAATCTGTGTTGGTGCTGTAGAAGATATGAGCATTATACATGATACTGATTTGGAGATACTGATATATTATACTGATTTATGTTAAGTAGCATACACCATACCTGGAGAAAATTTGTATCTCTAGGAAACTCTGTATCTATTTCAGTAGTTATGGTTTCATATATGTAAGTGTATGTGTGTCATGGTAAGCATCATTTCAAAAATTTGGAGTACCATATTTTCCTTTATTTTGTCCCTTCTTCAAGACCATCAGAAAATGCCAGTATTAAGAAAAAATCATACACTATCAGGGCTAGCAATTATTTCAGAAACCCTTTTTTGTTATATAGAAGAATTAATTACTTGAATGGTGAAACTATTTGCCTCAAATCACAAAATTAGTGCTGATACTAGAATTCAGATTACTATCTTCTAACTTTGATGCTCATTACATTAGAGCAATTTATTTGAGGGTTCCTTTTATTACACTGGAATATGATAAAGTGGTCATATAAATTCAAATGCTGAAAGTGATTTAGTTTTCACACATTTTATAATAAGTATTTATAATTAAAGATTCAAAATTAAAATATGTAAAATTATAAAAACATTGAATATGTGCATAACGAGTTTGTGTCTGTGTCATAGTTAGCTTTAATTATTTTTTTAATTTATTTATTCATTTATTAAAGATTTCTGTCTTTTCCCACCACCACCTCCCATTTCCCTCCCCCTCCCCCAATCAAGTCCTCCTCCCTCATCAGCCCAAAGAGCAATCAGGGTTCCCTGCCCTGTGGGAAGTCCAAGGACCACCCACCTCCATCCAGGTATAGTAAGGTGAGCATCCAAACTGCCTAGGCTGCCACAAAGCCAGTATGTGTAGTAGGATCAAAAACCCATTGCCATTGTTCTTGAGGTCTCAGTAGTCCTCATTGTCCGCTATGTTCAGCGAGACTGGTTTTATCCCAGGCTTTTTCAGACCCAGGCCAGCTGGCCTTGGTGAGTTCCCTATAGAACATCCCCATTGTCTCAGTGT
>NW_026068152.1:1013477-1028587 GCF_014885135.2 Alexandromys fortis
ATGTATATATTCTATACTTTCTTCATCCATTCTTCAATTGAAGGGCATCTAGGTTGTTTCCAGGTTTTGGCTATTACAAACAATGCTGCTATGAAAATAGTAGAGAATATACTTTTGTTGTATGATAAGGCCTCTCTTGGGTATATTCCCAAGAGTGGTATTGCTGGGTCCAGGGGTAGGTTGATCACGAATTTCCTGAGAAACTTCTACACTGCTTTCCACAGTGGTTGCACAAGTTTTCATTTCCACCAGCAATGGAGGAGTGTACCCCTTTCTCTACAACCTCTCCAGCAAAGGCTAGCATTGGTGTTTTTTATTTTCGTCATTCTGACAGGTGTAAGATGGTATCTTAAAGTTGTCTTGATTTGCATTTCCCTTATCACTAAGGAAGTTGAGCATGACCTTAGGTGTGTTTTGGCCATTTGAACTTCTTCTGTTGAGAGATCTCTGTTCAGCTCAGTGCCCCATTTTATAATTGGGTTGATTATCCTTTTACGGTCTAGTATACTGAGTTCTTTATATATTTTGGAGATCAGACCTTTGTCAGTTGCGGGGTTGGTGAAGATCTTCTCCCAGTCAGTGGGTTGCCTTTCTGTCTTAGCGACAGTGTCCTTTGCTTTACAGAAGCTTCTCAGTCTCATGAGGTCCCATTTATTCAATGAGGCCCTTACTGTCTGTGCTGCTGGGTTATACGTAGGAAGTAGTCTCCTGTGCCCACGTGTTGTAGAGTATTTCTCACTTTCTCTTCTATCAGGTTCAGTGTGTTCAGACTGATATTGAGGTCTTTAATCCACTTGGACTTGAGTTTTGTGCATGGTGATAGATATGGGTCTATTTTCATTCTTCTACAGATTGACATCCAGTTTTGCCAGCACAATTTGTTGAAGATGCTCTCTTTTTTCCATTGTATACTTTTAGCTCCTTTATCGAAAATCAGGTGTTCATATGTTTGTGGGTTAAAGTCAGGGTCTTCTATTCGATTCCATTGGTCGACTTCTCTGTTTTTATGCCAATACCAAGCTGTTTTCAATACTGTAGCTCTGTAATAGAGTTTGAAGTCAGGGACGGTAATGCCTCCAGAAGTTCCTTTATGGTATAAGATTGTTTTGGCTATCCTGGGTTTTTTATTTTTCCATATAAAGTTGATTATTGTCTTCTCCAGATCTGTGAAGAATTTTGATGGGATTTTGATGGGGATTGCACTGAATCTATAGATTGCTTTTGGTAGAATTGCCATTTTTACTATGTTGATCCTCCCATTAGATAGCTTCAATAAGAGGAGATGGGCAGGCGCCAACGCAAGAATTCATCCAATAGGTCAACTATTCAACATGGAGGCGGAGGTTGATAAGCTGGAACTGATGTTCCAGAAAGCTGATTCTGATTTGAATTACATTCAATATAGGCTGGAGTATGAAATCAAGACTAATCACCCAGATTCAGCAGGAGAGAAAAATTCTGGTCAAATTTTAAAGGAATTATCAGCAATAAAGTCTCGATATCAAGCTTTGTGTGCACGTTTTAAGCCACTTTCTGTTGAGCAAAAAGAGAACAAGAGCCGCATTTGTGCTACTCTGAGCAAGACAATGACCATGGTACAAGAACTACAGAAGCAAACAGACCTGGAGCTGACTCTACTGACTGAAGAGGAGAAAGCTGTGACAGAGCAATTAAGATCTTACATGCCAGACTTATGAAGACACGGGGTTTTAAAACGGAACTCTAATGGAAAAAAGATCCATTCCAAAGAGATTCAGCAAGATGTTGTATTAATACTTGGTATCATTAATTCACCAAGGGGTGGGAGGCTGATAAGGAAGACTGAGATTTTCCTTGAGTGTCAGAATCATATGAGAGGAAATTGTAAGAACTGTAGATTATCTTATGAATAAAAGCCAAAGGGTAAGGAGATTTAAATGCTGACCCCCACAGTTAATTTTGTGGTTACAAGTAATGAACTCCCCTAATACTATTTTTAATCTGTTTTCTTTTTGTATGGTTGGAATAATTTGAGATGTTTGGGGATTTTGTAAAAGAATATTCAAGTACATTTTCAATCAGTAATTGAATGGGAAAAATACTGTATATTATAATTACTCAGGTGTTGTTTGTTTTTTGAGACAGGCTCTCACCATGTAGTTCTGGCTAGCCCTGGAGCTCACTAAGGAGTCCAGACTGGCATGAATCCTAGAGATGCCTGCTTCTGAGTACTGGGGTTAAAGGCATACACTACCACACTGGGCATTGTTTCTCTCTCTCTGAGACAAGGTCTTATGTATCCCAGACTGGCCTCAGAATTGGTGTTGCCAAGGATACTCTTTTACTTTGCTATCTCCCGGCCTGTATAATCTGGCCCCTACACCCGAGTGCTGGGATTCCTAGTGAGTCACCACATCTGGTTTATGTCATACTAGGGATCTACCTAGAGCCTTGTGCATGCCAGGCTAGCACTGTACCAGCCAAGCCACATCCTCAACCCTGTAGTCTCTGTTTTGGAAATGCCTGTTACAAATGATAGCATATTTTTGTTGTGTGTCTATGATGTCCAGTATTTCACGAAACCTAACTAATATAATTAGTAGGCTGCTTTGTGAAAACTTGTTTTTCCCTTTTTTCCCATTGCTTGCTAATAATAAATGAGCCATTTTCAAATGCTCTTTAAAAAAAAAAGAATTCATCCAATAATCGGAAAAACAACATGAAAACACCAGAACCCAATGATCTTACAACAGAAGGACTTGAACACCCTAACACAGAAAAAGTGGAAAAAATTGACTTTATGAAAACAATAGAATCCCTTAAACAACATGTAAAAAACACCCTTATAGAAATGTATGAGAAGTTTAACAAAAAGTTTGAAGAATTGAGTAAATACGTACATGAGACCCTGGGAAACCAAGAAAAAACGAACAAACAGGTAATGGAAACAGTTCAAGAATTGAAAACTGAAATGGAAGCAAGGAAGAAAGCTTTAATTATTAATTTAATAGAAAGAACCTCGGTTGAGGAATTGTGTCCCTCAAAATGTCTGTGGGCACATCTGCTAGCATTTTCTTGATTGCTAATTTAGGTAAGAAGGTCCAATAACCTGGGGGAGTGGATATCCCTGGGCAGGTAAGAAAGATAGTTGAGCAAGACAGTGGTCTATTCTTTAGTTTTTGCCTCCATTTCTTGAGTCCCTGTCTTAGCTTCCCATGATGATGGAGTATAACCTATATGATTTAATGAAACTTTTGCTCTCAAAGTTGGCTTTGGCCAGGATTTTATCACAACAAACTGAAGCAATTAAAACACCACACCAGCATACTAGTAAGCTTTCTCTGTTTTC
The DNA here is from genome assembly GCF_014885135.2 of Alexandromys fortis. Lineage (NCBI taxonomy): Eukaryota > Metazoa > Chordata > Mammalia > Rodentia > Cricetidae > Alexandromys > Alexandromys fortis. Next base: position 1,016,806 of record NW_026068152.1, read on the forward strand.
TGCGATGTTGAAATAGAATCATCATTGCACTTATCTCAACATTTACCCTTTTAAAGTAGCTGTGGGATGTTTGAGATACATATCACTGTGAAGTTTGTGACTTCTAGCTTGATTATTTCAGCTATTTAATTTGTTTCCTGTTTAGCCAAACAAAGATAAGTTCTCAAGTTTCAGAGAACTTCCAAATTTATAATTCTATGGTCTTGGATTTTGCTTTTTTTAAAGAAAAGAATATTACTTGGCTCTTCTAACACAAATCAATGATTTACTAAGTATTTTAAGTACATCTACTATATTCTAATTCCACTGCTGACCACACTTGTAAATATAATAGTATATCTTAACATTTTATTAAATTTTTTCTTTTTTATTGGATTTTGATTTCATTTGATTCAGTTCATTAAAGTTCAGTTTAGGACCATACCAAGACACCTAGATAAAGGAAATTTGGAAATTAAGTATGATAATTGTCATCATCCTCATCATCAGTAACTAAAAAACTTAATGATTATTTAATGTGTTCTGAGAGTATACATAAGTTTGCCACATTTGTGCCTATAACAACTTTAAACATTTATTTAGAAAATCAGAATTTTTATGACAGACTCACATTAGGGGGTATAGAGTAGGAACAAAATGAGTTGAATAACAGGATCATGTTTGACTTTAATAGAATATTTTGTACACATAGGTTGTTGCAGGGGGGCACTTGCAATCACAAAGAAACTGTATTAATTAAAGCACTGCTTGGCCCATTAAAGCTAGCTTCTTATATTAATTTAACCCATTTTTATTAATCTGTGTATTGCCATGTCGCAGTGGCTTACCAGGTAAAATTTTCAGCATCTGTCTTTGGCAGCTCCATGGCATCTCTTTGACTCTGCTTTCTTCCTCCCAGAATCCAGTTCTGTCTTCCCCGCCTACATAAGTTCTTCCCTATCAACAGGCCAAGGTAGTTTCTTTATTAACCAATGAAAGCAACACATAGATAGAAGGACCTCCTACACCCTACACCATAAGGTAACTAGGTGTTTCCAGGAAAGACTGAAATGAAAGGAAATAAAGCAGCTGTGATATTTTGTTTGTGTTCTGACAAATAAGACTTGCCTGAAGATCAGAGTGTGGAGCTAGCCACTAGTTAACTATAGAGGTCTGGAGGTTTATACAGACAGATAGAAAGCAATAAGGGTGGGCAGAGAGAGGAAGTGATAAGGGGAAACAGAGACAGAATCTCAGCCCTTTAGGAAGAGTATTTGGAGAGGTAAGAGGTGATTGTGGCTGGGTTTTTTTTTTTTTTTTTTTTTTGCTTCTCTTATTTCAGCTTTTACGTGATATCTGACTCCAGGTTTTTATTGATATGATCAATTAGGATCACTCTTTACAAAGTCACAGAGCTAACAATGGAAGCAATCTGGGTAAAAAAAAAATTGAGGTAAAATGCTCATGGGTGATTTTGGAAAAGAAAATAATAAAAATGCTAGTTTAAATGGCAGATATCATAAAGACAGTACTAATGCTAGAGGCCAGACAAATAAAGATTGAAATCCTGGGTCCACCATGTAGTTACTGTTTAAGTTTTAAGAAGTCCTTTACTTATCTCTGACTGATCCTCAATGTATCCTTCATCAAAACACCCGTAATAAAGCTGATAATCTTCACTTCAAAGTTGATGTAAAGATTACATCATATATACATATATATATATTGCTTTATACAATATCTAATACTGTAGACACTGATTACATGACAATTTATTCTTATGTATAATGTATAAAGGCTGGAATAGAGGTAAGTATAGGAGAAAAATGAAAGGATTAAGTTTTATGTAAGAGCAATGTTTTTATCCTTAATCAACGAGAAACCATTAGTTTGTGAAGAGAAGAGTTTTATTTGAAATTGTCATATTAGAGTAATTAATCTGTTATTAATACAGAGGATAGTCTGGGGAGGAGTGAAATGGAAGCCAAATGACTATTTCTATGCCCTATGTAACTGTAAATTATCCATTTTATCATTATATAGTAGTGATGGAAGCCAGTCGTAGGGACATGCCACAGTGAAAGAGTTCTGGCATACTGGAGAATAGTTACGGAAAAAAAGAAAAGAAGGAATGAAGGATAATTTAAAAGATTCTAGACAGGGTGACTTAAGATACTAGAAACAATGAAGAAATGTGACTTCAGTAAGTGTGATTATCTTTTTGACAATTTTTAACTAAGTAATTAGTGTGTGATAATTTTATGATGAAGCAGGAGAACTTGTAGTACAAAGGTAGGTATAGACTTGGCTCTGCTCAAAAGATGCTTGAACTCTCTTTTTTTACACATTTTGTTTCACCTTTTCTTTTTCCTTTTATTGAAAATAGACTTTATTTTTCATACAATGCCTCTTGATTATAGTTTCTCCTCTCTCTACTTCTGCCAGCTTTTCCCCACTTCCTTTCCCCCTTCTTTTCCCTCCCCTTCCCTCCTGATTCATCCCTTTCAGTCTCTCATTAGAAAAAAACAAACAGCCTTCTAAGGGATAATAATAAAATAAAATGTAATAAGGTAGGACAAAACTAACACATTGGAATTGGACAAGACAAACCAACAGAAGGAAAACAAATCTAAGAGAAGACATGAGAAACAGAGACCAACTTGCACACTTAGGAATCCCATAAAAACACTAAACCTGAAATCATATTATATACACAAAGGACCTATATGGTTAAGAGAGGAGAATATATATAAGAAATAGTAAGATAAAATAAATATATCATAATAAAATTAAAAAGAGAAAGCCCTGACATGACATTATGAGACAAGACACCCCCAAATATACCATAGAGTTCATTTTTCATTGACCATCTACTGCTGGGCATCATCCTTACCATTAAGAACATTTTGTTTCCACAGTGAGACTCTCTTGGAAGAAGTTGGATTTTCACTTGCATGATTAAGGACAAGGGCATGTGTTCACTTCTTTTTTCAGCTCTGGGACTCCTTCTGGTTCAGACTTGCACAGGTCCTGTGAATATTTTCTTTGGGAGCCCATGGGTATGGATTGATTCTACCTTGACCAAAGTTCAGAGAGTTCAAGTCTATTCTTGCTCCTTCAAGGTTATTGATCCAGGGTGTGGCTACTAACAGGATGGTTACTTGATTCCATAGATTTTGAGAATATTATTAGTTTGTTTGTTCTTTGTATCATGGTAAAGAAGTCTTTTGTCTTCCCCCTTCTCTTTGAATTGGGGTATATAAGCCTATGGGAAATAAATGTGGGCCAATTCAGTATCCACTGGGTTGCCCTCTGAACTCTATCCTGTGTCTCTGTTTATTTCTTTTGTGTCTCTGTGTATTTTTTTCTGCCTAACATTTCTAATCCACATGCTCCTACCATCCAATGTATAAACCTGTACAGACTGGACCTTGACAGTTTTCTCAGTCTCTGTGAGTTCACATGTGCATTGAACATGTTGATTTAGAATGCCTCGTTTTCTCAGTGTCCTCCATTCTCTCTGGCTTTTACATTTTTTATGCCTTCTCTTCTACAGAATTCCCTAAGCCCTAGGAGAGGGATTTAATGGAAACATCCCATTTAGGGTTGAGTGTTTCAAAGACTGTCTCACTCTTTGTATAATGTCTGCCTTTGAGTCTCTATAATATGTTCCCATATGATACAGGAGGAAGCGTCTCTGATGAGGACTGAGCAAGGCACTGATCTATGAGCATAACAGAATGTCATTAGGAGTCATTTTATTGGTACTTTTAAAAAATGTAGTATTTGATTTTACTCTAAGTCCCTCACATTCTTGGTCACCTAAGAAATGAAGAATATGGATTCCATCTCCTAAAGTGGGCCTTTAGTCAACACATATACTGGTTGGTTCCTCCACAAACTTTGCACCACCATTGCACTAGCATATCTTTTAGGCAAAAAAAAAAAAAAAAAAAAAAAAAAAACATTGTAGATCAAAGGAGGTTTGGTGTTTTCATTTCTAATTTAGTAGACTTCAGAGTAACTTCCTGTACTAAATACAACAGCATGTAGGCTTTATGTTCAATGAATTGTATAGATGTTGTCTTTAGCAATGCGACTTGATGTCAGTTTGTGGAAAGCAATTTAGGATTTTGCCAACAACTTCAGTTATCCAGAAGTTCCCATAGGACCCCTTTGTCCAATAACTCAATTAGATAAAACTGTCTTAGGACTGGAAGCTTCATTTGGTGACAAGACATGTCCGGTTGGATCTCTGTAACCCCAGTTATTTGGTGTTTTCCATTTAGATCACCTTCATAAATGTACTTATGTTAGGAAGCTTCTACAGCACCAAGTTTCCATATCAGCCCTCAAATGGCCCTTAATTTTATCTGTCTCTCCATGTATTCCCTTCCCTGTACCCCTTTTTCTTCCCCTTCTCCACTTAATTCTCCCATTCCAGCCCCTCCCTTGAAACATAACTTTCTATTCTATTTTCCTTTCCTAGAGAGATCTACCTCCTTACCTCCACACCCAAGTCACTCACTCTATACCTAAACCCTGTAATTCTATGAATTATAATTTTGTAATCACTGACTTACCAACCACTATCCACATATATGTTAATACACATTTTCTTTGTCTTTCTGGGTCTGGGTTACCTCACTTGGGATGATTATTTCTGGATTCATGGATTTACCTGTGAATTTTATGATTTCGTTTTTTAAATGGCTAATTCTCCATTGTATAAATGTACCACATTTTCATTGTCCATTCTTCTATTGAAGATCCCTGGATATTATGATAGCACAGCAATGTACTTTTTGTTGATAAGGAGATTTATTCTTTCGTGGCATTCATTCACAACTGTGTTTACATTTATATACGTAGATTTTGTTGGATTGGGTTTTTTTTTCTGTATAGTCATCCATATTAACTTTATGAGCACACTTGATCTAATTCACAAATGTCAGTTTTAATTCTATCAGCTGACTTCTTCACAGTAGGAAAAACCTGTAGCTGAAGAGGGATTTAAGGACTTGGAATAACAGTAAGCTAAAAGTACATACTAGGGTAAGGGAAGCTGCTGTTATAATATTCACAAGATAGAAGATAACTTTAAAGGATGTGTTAGTGGTATGAAACGATTGGTTTTATAATGAGGTTTTCATATATGGACTTATTTACCATCTAGTCTTCTTTCTTGCCTTGGTTCCCCCTTCCTATTCACTCCCTTCATCTACCAAAACGTTCTCCTCTGCTTGAATATTTTTAATTTTTTTTAATTTTATATTTTTTAAAAGAAAGCAAACTTATTTTTATTTTACAAAGCAATCCCTGTTCTTACTGCCTCCCCTATTCCCTTTCTCTCCACCCCCCATCTCCCCCATTGCACTCCTCAGAGAGGGCAAGGCATATTGCTTTGGTAAAGGTCCAAGGCCCTCCCCACTATACCAAAACTGAGCATGTTATCTACCCAAAGAGAATGAGTTCCCTAAAGAGGCAGTACAAGCAGCAGGGATAAAACCTGGTGCCACTGCCAGTGGTCCTGCAGTCTGCCCCAGCCATACAACTGTCACCCACATTCAGAGAGTCTAGCTTGGATCTATGCTGTTTCCTTCCCTGTCTTTCTGGAGTTGGTGAGCTCCCATTAGCTCAGGTAAACTGTTTCAGTGGGTGTCCCCATCATGGTTTTGACCTCTTTGCTCATATTCTTATTCCTCCAACTCTTCAACTGGACTTTGGGAGTTCAGCCCAGTGCTCCACTGCGGGTCTCTGCTCTGTTTCTATCATTTGTTGGATGAAGGTTCTATGGTGACATTTAAGATAGTCATCAATCTGACTACAGGTTAAGGCCAGTTCGGGCACCCTCTTCACTATTGCTTAGGGTCTTAGTTGGGGCCATTTTTGTGGATTCCTAGGAGTTTCTCTAGTGCAAAGTTTCTTGTTAGCCCCATAATGACTCCCTCAACCAAAATATCTCTTTCCTTGCTCTCATCTCTGTCCCTCCTCCATCTCGACTATCCTGATCCCTCAAGTTCTCCTCCTCCCTCCCCCTGCTTTAATATTTTTAAAATATGGATTCTGTATATGAGAGAAACAATATAATAATGTCTTTATGAGATTGCATTATTTAGTTTTGTATACTAATTTCCAGATCTGCTGTTTTCCTGCATATGACTCCATTTTGATCTTCATTTTTGCTTCTTAAAATGAACAATTGTACAGACATATCATATTTTTCTTATTCATCCATCTACTTCAAAAATAAGAACTACAAAATAGATTAATCTTTGATAAGCTTTTTATTTGTGGTTACTAGAAAATTGCTGTGCTATCTGTCCGATGACTTTGAACATTGTCTTTCTATGATTCATTTTGTAAATGACTTTCTTAGAACTGAACAACTTTGACGCCATTTCTAGAAACCATCAGGTGCTGAATCATTTGCAAATTGGTCCTTCTGAATTATTTTTAGGAATGAAAACACTAGAGTGATGGCTTGGACATTGACAATGAAGGAAATAAGCACAGGAAGACTCTATTTTTATTATTCTTTTTTTGGTTAGGTTTTCATAAAATTGAACAAAATGAGATAAAAATAAAGTGATTTTATTCAGGAAGGTCAGACTTCAATGGTCCTGTATGAATGGCCGTGTATTTAATGGCAATCATCCATAACTTTAGCAAGTTTAATGGCTTTGTTCAGCTATATTTTCACCTTTAAATCTGCAACCTCTGTGTTAACGGTACAGAGTATTTCAAATAATATGTTACCTAATAGTTCACATATAAGTAATTTTATCTCCTTTTAAATTTCAGCTGGTCAGAGCAGCTTTGGAGTAAGCTTTTTTCCCCAGTGTAGGAACATGCATCACCTCTTGAAAGCAGGCAGGCATTCAGAACCAGCTGGCTTGGAAATGTTTTTTTTTTTCTTCTCTAGATTGTATCCGTGCTAGTAAATTTAGGCATCATATTGTTTGAGATTGAAAAGAGACTGATTTTTACCTCGTTGAATTACCTGTATCCCCTATTGATTGAGCAAAAGCAAATGGGGGTTGTGGCATTACTACCTTTACTCTTAACAATCTGGTGTCAGCTAGAGATGGAACTCCATGCCAAGCAAAGGCTGCAGAATACCTTCTGCTTATTTTGATCTACTTAAAGAAATTTCTTTGTGTTGCTAAAGAATAGCTGACCCCATCATCCTCGTCACATTTTATCCTTGAATAATGAGGAAAAAAATTCTCCCTGCAGTAAATGTTCAGTTTATGCTGTTTTTTCCTCACTTCAAAAAGATAAAGAAGCTTTATGAAATAATGATGCTATCCTCAGCTGAACATAAGGGTTTGTCCTTAATATCTTAATCAATAGTTAGAGTTAGGAAGGTCAGCTCATCTCTAAACTAAAGCTGGAATCAGCTGTCCAGCACAGAAATGAAATCTGGCAAAGAAGGCTGCAGGCTCATGTCTCAGCTCCAGGTCTGCATTTCAAACAGATGCTTTTAATAATCAGTTTTCAGTATTTATCTTTGACATCTAGACTAAGGGTCTTCAGAACTTCCATAACCTACTGATGGACTCCTGTAAATCCCTTCGCTGTTTCTTTTTCAATTATTCTGCCCAAAACCATGAGCAAAAGTTTGGAATATATTTCTGTAGCAGCCCAGAGACTAGTTTTTAAAATTCAGGGTGGTATTTATTAATTTATTCAAGCAATCAGGCAGTCCTTTGGCAAATATTTTTAAGCACCTGTTATGTGCGAGGCACTGGGATAAACATTGAAGATACAAATAGACTTGTAGTCTAGGTGTAATAAACAGCCAGAGGCCAACTTAATTTCTATGCAAAATTCAGTCTCATTTTCCCCTATTTTAAATGGACCTATGAATGCTAAATTCAGTTGCCTTGCTTATTCTTTCTACATGAGTTGATTTCATTTTCTTTCTTCTGAGATTGTGGAATAGTTTAAGTTTTCATTCAACTTCTGATTTTGATATGTATCAGCTGTGTGATTTTAGGCAAATCAGTCTTAATTATTTTCCTTACTCAAACTTTCTTATCTGAAAAATAGGGATAAGAAGTACTTGCTTTATAAGATATTCGCAAGGATATCATAAAACAATGTCTAACTTGCAATTCCAACTCAATAAAAACATATTAAAAAACATATGCTGGAAATGTTGAATATTTGTCTCTTCTTTGAGAAAGTAAAGAAGAAAAAAGAGACAGAAAAAGAAAGACTCGGAAACTTCATTAACAAGAACATTGAAATCATTTTGAAATTCCATTTGCTTTAAAATACATAAGCTTGTTTGATTATACCTTGCTTGCTGTCAGAAGCACTAATGTTTGATTAGAAGCTCAGCACTGGATGTTTTCATTCTTCGTATACTGAGGCCAATTTCATGATTATTTCAAAATCAGATGACTTATCTAACTTACCACAATTTGATCTCCCCACAGCTTACAAACACTCTGTAAGCCCTGGGAGATCCATAAGTGGTTTGTTTTGTAAAAGTGAGTTCTGCCAGAATTTTGAAAATATACCATTTTTTTTCAGCTCCCTCCAAATGGCTTTTTTTTTTATCAAGGTAACTTGATGACTCATAGTATCTGGTGATGAAAAGTAACTATTTTTAGCTCATTCTTGAAAGAGATACAAGATGGGATATTATTTCAAAGAGAGGCAAAGGATGTTGGTTTGTGTCAACATAATTATCAAGGTAGCAATCTTCTTACACTTTATAAACTAAATCACCCACGTCCCCTTGAGCCACAGTCAAGTCTTGGAGAATAATGGGCATCTTGAATGAAGTTGGTTAGTTTTATATGAAAGAATCTCATTTAGAAGGTAATTTCTCCAAAAAATTCAACCTGCCCTCAGAGCTGGTATATGACCTTGATGTCTTATAATATTAATGAGTTCCCTAAAGGTAACACTGGGATAACAAAAATCATATGTTTTCTTGTTGGAAAGTTCATAGTAATTTTCAGTAACCATTCACGCCAAATTTTTAATGTAATATCTTGGTTCAGTCTAGATATTTATTCCTATATATCTGGTTTAGGTGCAAGTTAATACAAATACACGATCATTTTGTTCTTTATATCCAGAAAGAGGTCTGTTGGAAGGTTTTATCTGCCCATAAAACCATTCAGCCTTATCTTAATAGTATGAATTATCAAAGACAATATAAAGGTACAAAGATAAACAGGTAAAACAAACCCTCATATTAATAGAAAATCACTTGTTCATCTTTCCTCTTATAATTTATTTTGGAAAATTTCTCAAACATTTGTTTATTCATATTAAATGTGTTTTACTGCTCTGTTCACCATTTTAATAACTCCAACTTTATATTGTTACTGATTTATCTTAACAGATGTTAAGTTTTAGGATGCCACTGGCTTAAGGCTGTATTTAAGCAATTCTCTGATAATAAGGTAGTTTTCATAGAAGTTGTTGGCAGTGACTTTGAGCTGGATGCTCACATTTCTACTCTTTCAATCTGCTATTTATAAAAGATGTGTAATATTGTTGAACTTTCTTACTTCATAGAACAACTTGTGGTTTGTGGTTAATCTGAAAACACACACATAAAAGAACCAAAAGTTTTCCTATATATACATTGAGTAATCTTTAGTTGGTAAACCTGATTTTTATTTTAACTTCAAATTGACTTGAGATTTCTATACTGTAACAGACAAACATGAGGATATCACCCTATCCCTGGAAGAGATGGGAAAGTGTAAGGTGTTCAGCATGCAAAATTGGTCAAAATTTTCACAAATAAGTGTATTATTAATGGAGTATTATGCTTCCTCAGAAGGTCAGATACTCATTTCATGGCAGCACAATCACAAAACAAGGAAACACAGAAATCCAGAAGACTAATTCCAATTACCCTGCAATCCCACTTCTCCAGGAATGCATTGAACAACTCTTTTAATTGCCTGTTTGGAATTCACTATCACCAATAAACTTGTATGTCCTGTGAGAGGCACAGTTTTTAAGAATGTCAAGAAACCTCACATGAAATAAATGCATCTTATAGCACAGCAAGACTATACATTGTGCATGTCATCTCAATCAAGCTTGTCTCTTATTATTAATTTCAACGCCTTGAAGTATTCTGTTTTGTTATTCTTAGAGTTGTGGCTCACAGAGGAAAAAAAAAACAAGATAACAAAAATGAAAGAAAGTCCTTTAACAATCCATTACAACACTGTAAGCAACAGTGATGACTAACAGTGACTAATAATCCATCATAGTACTATACCCATCAGCTGTAAAACTGTCATCCCTAAAAGGTTATTAGAGCACAGATGTGGTCTATAGTTCACACTGGTGTGTTAAGGGGCTGTTAAGGATGGAGTATTTCATGATCACACACAAATGGAACTTGCTCTTTTTTGTACAGAGATAGGGAATTTTTGGCATGGTTTTGAGTGAGAGAGACAAATGTGTATGTGAGCTAGAAAGACATCAAAACATGAGGATTGATAATGTAAGGGACAAGACTAGAACAGTATCATATTCTTACCTTTTTTTTAAAATCACATTCCAAGAAGGACCTCAAGATAAATACCCAGCTAGCTATGATACATTAAGTTGACTTTGTGCAAAGCCTAACTGATAAACTCAGAATATCCTCTTGTCTTGGCTGTGGAGTGGAGGGCTGGGCAGTAGTGTTTTTGGAATAAGCATTTCTTTAGTAGTTTGTCCTCCCATGGGAGGAATGAATACTGCAGCAATTTCCCATGTCATGTCCTCTGCCAGTTTCTTGGAGGTCTTAAAATTCAAATTTTAACTATCAGGAAAAGAAAAAGAAGCTAAAAGCTCAGCTATGAGCTCCTCCATCCACATTTTATAGATGAAATATTTAGTGTTTTAAATTAAACATGCCTAAAAAACCTTATTCCAGAGAGGTTTTGCAACCATCCTGCTTACAGAGCTCTAACCTTGGGATGGAATCTGCATATGAATAAAGGTTACACTGTTGGAGTTTCTCTAACCAAAGTCTGAATTCAAAATCTCAACCTCAGGGCAGCAGCAGGGGCTGGGCAAGGGTGGGAGTGGAGAACACCAGGGGTATGACATTTAGGGGGGTAGTGCCAAGTCTGTATATTTGAGATTGATAAATTATAGCTCGTTCAATCCAGTTTGGTATTTTTCTTATTCAAATCATGCTGCTGGAAATGAAAGAAAAATCATTTTATTTTAGAGTTTACTGAGCAAGTAGAAACATAGTGTCATAATGTCCACTTAAAGAAATCCATGGTCCCACTCTATCCTGCAGTCAGCCAGCTTATATTTTGAGTGGAACATTCTGTTTGGGGAGTCATAACCATTTTATATGGAATATCAATCAACCAAGATGTATTCAGAGGAAAGGAACCAATGTGAGGATGGGCTTGAAAAATCACACACTGAAGAATTATTGGCATAAGGAAACATTATGATTCCTAATAATTCTTTTTCCTTGTGGCACTAAGAATTGAACCTAGTGTTTATGCTAAGCAACTACTCCCCTGCTGATCAACAACCCCAACTCTCTCTGTGTCTCTACACATGTATACACACACACATACACACATGTGTGTGTGTACTGATACATATTTTCACTAAATTGTTCTGCCTGAAACTCTGTAGCATAGATAGGCCTTGACCCTATAGTCCACTTCTCTCACTCTGGAGAATGATTAGGATTACAGGCTTTCACAATGAAGCCAGAATCATTATTAATTTTTTTTAATTTTTATTGAGAAAAGGAAAAAAAAAGTTTCCGCCTCCTCCCAGCCTCCCATTTCCCTCCCCC
>NW_026068152.1:1030854-1036141 GCF_014885135.2 Alexandromys fortis
GATTCCATTGGTCGACTTCTCTGTTTTTATGCCAATACCACACTGTTTTCATTACTGTAGCTCTGTGATAGAGTTTGAAGTCAGGGATGGTAATGCCTCCAGAAGATCCTTTATTGTATAGGATTGTTTTGGCTATCCTGGGTTTTTTATTTTTCCATATAAAATTGATTATTGTCCTCTCAAGATCCGTGAAGAATTTTGATGGGACCTTGATAGGAATTGCATTGAATCTATAAATTGCCTTTGGTAGAATTGCCATTTTTACTATGTTGATCCTCCCAATCCAAGAGCAAGGGAGGTCCTTCCATTTTCTGATATCCTCATCAATTTCTTTCTTCAATGCTTTAAAGTTCTTGTCAAATAGATCTTTTACTTCCTTGGTTAGAGTTACCCCAAGATATTTTATGCTGTTTGTGGCTATTGTGAAACGTGAAGCTTCTTTGATTTCCCTCTCTGCTTCCATATCCTTTGTGTATAAGAGGGCGACTGATTTTTTGGAGTTGATCTTGTATCCTGCCACATTACTAAAGGTGTTTATCAGCTGTAAAAGTTCTTTGGTGGAGTTTTGGGGGTCACTTAAGTACACTATCATCTGCTAATAACGAAAGTTTAACTTCTTCCTTTCCAATTTGAATCCCCTTGATCCCCTTCTGTTGTCTTATTGCTATTGCTAGAACATCAAGCACTATATTGAAGAGGTATGGTGAGAGTGGACAGCCTTCCTGAGTTTAGTGGGATGGCTTAGAGTTTCTCTCCATTTAATTTGATGTTAGCTGTCGGCTTGCTGTATATTGCTTTTATTATATTTAGGTATGACCCTTGTATCCCTAGTCTCTCCAAGACTTTTATCATAAAGGGATGTTGAATTTTGTCAAATACTTTTTCAGCATCTAATGAAATGATCATATGGTTTTTTTCTTTCAGCTTATTTATATGATGGATTACATTGATAGATTTTCGTATGTTGAACCAGCCCTGCATCTCTGGGATGAAGCCTACTTGATCATAATGGATAATTTTTCTAATGTGTTCTTGGATTCGGTTTGCCAGTATTTTGTTGAGGATTTTTGCGTCGATGTTCATGAGTGAGATTGGCCTGTAATTCTCTTTCTTGGTTGAGTCTTTGTGTGGTTTTGGTATCAGAGTGACTGTAGCTTCATAAAAGGAATTTGGCAATGACTCTTCTGCTTCTATATTGTGAAATACATTAAGGAGTATAGGTATTAGGTCTTCTTGGAAGTTCTGGTAGAATTCCGCATTGAAACCATCAGGTCCTGGGCTTTTTTTGGTAGGGAGGTTTTTGATAACAGCTTCTAGTTCTTCGCGACTAACAGGTCTATTTAGGTTGTTCACCTGGTCCTGGTTTAACTTTGGTATATGGTATTTATCTAAAAACGTGTCCATTTCTTTTACATTTTCCAGTTTTGTGCCATACAGGCCTTTGTAGTAAGATCTAATGATTCTTTGAATTTCCTCTGTGTCTGTGGTTATGTCCCCCTTTTCATTTCTGATCTTATTAATTTGCATATTCACTCTCTGGCGTTTTATTAGTTTGGATAGAGGTTTATCAATCTTGTTGATTTTCTCCAGGAACCAGCTTTTTGTTTCATTGATTCTTTGGATTGTTTTCTGTGTTTCTATTTTGTTGATTTCAGCCCTCAGTTTGATTATTTCCAGTCTTCTACTCCTCCTAGGTGAGTCTGCTTCTTTTTTTTCTAGAGCTTTCAGATGGGCTGTTAAGTCTCCAATGTGTGCCTTCTCTGTTTTCTTTAAGTGGGCACTTAGTGCTATGAACTTTCCTCTCAGGACTGCTTTCATAGTGTCCCATAAGTTTGAGTAGGTTGTTTCTTTATTTTCATTGAATTCAAGGAAGACTTTAATTTCTTTCTTTATTTCTTCCTTGATCCAGGTGTGGTTCAGTAGTTGACTGTTCAGTTTCCATGAGTTTGTAGGCTTTCTGGGGGTAGGGTTGTTGTTGAATTCTAACTTTAATCCATGGTGATCTGATAAGATACAGGTGGTTACTAATATGTTTTTGTACCTGTGGAAGTTTGCTTTGTTACCGAGTATGTGGTCAATTTTCGAGAAGGTTCCATGAGCTGCAGAGAAGAAGGTATATTCTTTCCGATTTGGGTGGAATATTCTATAGATGTCTGTCAAGTCCAATTGATTCATTACCTCCATTAATTCTCTTAGTTCTCTGTTAGGTTTCTGTCTGATTGACCTGTCCATTGGTGAGAGAGGAGTGTTGAAGTCTCCCACTATTAGTGTGTGCGGTTTGATGGCTGCCTTGAGTTTTAGTAATGTTTCTTTTACGTATGTGGGTGCTTTTATATTAGGGGCGTAGATATTCAGGATTGAGACTTCCTCTTGATGAATTGATCCTGTTATGAGTATAAAATGTCCCTCTCCATCTCTTCTGATTGATTTAAGTTTGAAGTCAAGTTTGTTAGAAATTAGTATGGCCACACCTGCTTGTTTCTTAGGTCCATTTGCTTGATAAGCCTTTTCCCAGCCCTTTACTCTGAGTAGGTGCCTGTCTCTGTGTTTGAGGTGTGTTTCTTGTAAACAGCAGAATGTTGGATCCTGATTTCGTATCCAATCTCTTAGCCTGTGCCTTTTTATAGGTGAGTTGAGCCCATTGACATTAAGTGATATTAATGACCAGGGGATGTTAACTCCGGTCACTTCTTTAGTAGTAGAGTTCGTGTGCGTCCCTTCTTTGAGTTGCGCTGGTGACGGGTCTCTAGATGTCTGAGTTATTGTGGTCATTGTTGGACTCCTTGGTTAGAGATTTTCCTTCTATTACTTTCTGTAAGGCTGGGTTTGTGGCTACGTATTGTTTAAATTTGTTTTTATCCTGGAAAATTTTGTTTTCTCCATTTATGGTGAATGAAAGCTTGGCTGGGTATAGTAGTCTGGGCTTGCATCCATGGTCTCTTAGTTTTTGCAGTACATCTATCCAGGACCTTCTGGCTTTCATGGTTTCCATAGAGAAGTCAGGTGTAAGTCTGATAGGTTTACCTTTGTAAGTAACTTGGCCTTTTTCCTTTGCGGCTCTTAATATTCTTTCTTTATTCTGTATGTTTTGTGTTTTGATTATTATATGGCGAGGGGATGGTTTTTTTTTTTTTTTGATCCAGCCTATTCGGTGTTCTGTATGCTTCTTGAACCTTCATAGGTACATCTTTCTTTAGGTTGGGAAAGTTTTCTTCTATAATTTTATTAAATATATTTTCTGGGCCGTTGAGTTGCACCTCTTCTCCTTCTTCTACTCCAATTATTCTTAGGTTTGGTCTTTTTATTGTGTCCCATATTTCCTGAATGTTTTGTGATGAGAATTTGTTGGTTTTGCTGTTTTCTTTGATCAGTGTGTTTATTTTCTCTATGGTATCTTCAGTATCTGATATTCTTTCTTCTATCTCTTGTATTCTGTTGGTAGTACTTGTCTCTGTAGTTCCTGTTCGTTTACCCAGATTTTCCATCTCCAATCTTCCCTCGGTTTGTGTTTTCTTCATTACTTCCATTTCATTCTTCAAGTCTTGAACTGCTTCCCGTACCTGTCTGATTGCTTTTTCATGTTTCTCTTGATTTTCTTGGGTATCTTTAAGCGATTTATTCATTTCCTCTACCTTTTTGTTTGTAATCTCTAATTGTTTATGGCAGTTTTTCACCTCCTGTTTAAGGTCTTCTATTATTTTCATATAATTCACTTTTGAGTCGATTTCTTCTAATTCTTCTTTAGTAGGGTGTACTCTTCTTATTTCGGGATCCCTTGATTCTGGTGAAGTCATGTTGCCTTTCAGGTTGTTGGAAGAAGTCTTGCATTGGCGCCTTCCCCTCTCCTCCTTCAAATGGAGGAGGAGAGGCCTGGTGTCTTGGTCCAGTCTTTGCTGTGACTGAGTCTCTGGGTGTATCTCTTCAGTGTAGAAGCAGGGACCCTCCCGTCTAGCTGGAACTCCTCAGCACCCAAACATGGAAGACCGTCCAGATGGAACTCCTCAGGACTGCTCTGGGTGGGTTGTGGATGCAAGCCCGATGTCTCTCCTGGTGCCTGGATTGGATCTCCTTGCTGCTTGGGTGGCTAGTAAACAAAGGGCCTACCTTGCTTGCTTCAGGAAGGCTATTGAGACAAAGGAGCTACCACCCTCCTGTTTAGGATTCCGTCCTAGAGCCTGAACAGGCTGAGCTGGGAGATGTTATGTGGTCAAAGAGGGGAGGGAGTCAGACGGAGGTGGGAGGGTTGTGGATGCAAGCTGAGTGGGATAGGAAGAGAGAGGAGGTATCGGGCAGAATAGCCCCTGAGGATGACCAGGAAGTGTAGGAGGGATGAGGAAAGTCTGAGTTCCCTGTCCCGGGCTGCTGCTGCGGTCAGAAACTCACTCAACCCAATGATGTCTCTCCTGGTCCATTATTAAAAATTTTAAATGAATTTTTAGTTTTATTTAGATAAAAGGAAGCTTTTATCACAGAATACAACAATTAAGGTGCCATAACTATAATGAAGTTAGGAAACAGGAAGACAGATTTAATTTCTAGGAAGTCATTCTGAATTATAGTCCTACCTTCCTTAACCTTCAGATTTTTTTACAACCCCCAACCATTCACTGTCCAGTACATTTAGAATAAGAATAAAATAAAACACAAACACATCATTGTCTTTTCTAGTCCTTGCCTGGTTTCCCGGATACTCCTTCAAGACATTTCTTTTGATTTTTGTGTGTTAAGAACAATCTAAATCAAACCATCACAGAAAATTTCAAGTATGAGAGGATTGTTAACTATGGTTTTCATACTATGAACCTCTAGGTTCATCAATAATATAAAATGCATGACCTAATTCATTTTGGAACTGGAGTTGGTGATAGTTGTGAGTTGTTATGTATAAGATCAAAACTAAACCTGGGTCCTCTAGAAAAATAGCAAGCTGTTCCAAACCACCGAGCAATCTTTCTGGTCTCATCCCTGCACTGAATGAAACTATTGCCGCAATAAGGAGAGCATTTTCAATGGCCTTAAAGAGTGGTGTTGTCCTCTAAATCCTAGCCTTATGGAATACTGTTATTGGCAAAGTCTTCTGGCCTTTTATAAAATCTTTTACACTTACAAAATAGTTTTGCATTTCTTTATTTTTAGGACAGGCACTTCAAGCAATACAATTTCACTTTGCTCATGTCATTTTTTTAACTTCTTTTTTTTTATTTTTATTGTTTTTTATTGAGAATAAGAAAAAAAAGTTCCCGCTTCCTCCCAGCCTCCCATTTCCCTCCTCCTCCCCCCACTCTTC
>NW_026068152.1:1039294-1066236 GCF_014885135.2 Alexandromys fortis
CTCTCTCTCTCTCTCTCTCTCTCTCTCTCTCTCTCTCTCTCTCTCTCTCTGTGTGTGTGTGTGTGTGTGTGTGTGTGTGTGTGCGCGCGCGCGCACTGTGCACACACACGTGCGTGTGCCCGCATACACATGTTATTCCTCTGGGTGTTCAGGTGTAAGTACAGAATTACCATAATTTGAAAGTTTTACTTTGTCTATTTTGAGTCAAGATTTCTTTGATAAAATGTTTGAGGGACTGAACAATTTTCTGCCCTACACCTAACCAGCTGTCTTATGAAAGTGATGAGTTCTTTGATAACAAAGTATCCTAAATTGAGTAGAGATGACTCAATTTTTCCTCATTTCTTCTACTTAAAAACAGCATAGAGTTCATGTTCAATTGATGGAGGGTCAGTTTTGTCCCTTTCATATTACCTTGGTATCCGCCTACACTTGCATGGATGAATAACTAAGTGATGATGATGTAATTCTGATGATGTTTTATTTTATGAAAGGCAAGAAACACTAGCATATGTTTCCCTTGGGAACCTCACCTATGTCCCTTTGTACTTCTCTAATGATTAGAAAATAGCAGGAAAATCAGAAATAATTGCTACGTTATCTGCAAAATACCAAAGGGTATAGGTACAATGAGTGACACAAATGTGTTGGGATATATATATATAGAAGTAGTTTTGAAAGTCTTAATTTTTCCGTTTGTGATCAAAACAGTCCTCTCTCTCTCTCTCTCTCTCTCTCTCTCTCTCTCTCTCTCTCTCTCTCCCTCTCTCTCACTTTCTCTCTTTCTAACTCACAGATTAATTTCACATTGTTTGTCTGATAATATCTTCTATGATTTTATGATAAACATGCCATATTACTTGATAACTCAAGTAATTCTCAGTGATAACATCAATACCTCCATAACCCTAGGCAATGTGGCATTGTTCCTCATATCTTTTACTGGCTGGCTTTTGATATATCTTGGTTAAAAAGACAATAGTTAAGACAAATTGAATTTTTCGGGAGCACTTATGACTAGTCAAGTTTGATGCCATTCAAATTGTAAATCCTCTTGTTTGTTTTTTGTTTATTGTTTACTGAGTCAGAACATTGAAATGTAGCCAAGATTGACTTCAAAACTGCAATCATCTCTTCTCATATTGTCCTGTGCTAGGATAACAAGCATGTTTAGTTTAGGTCATGATTTTCCTTTCTGTTTCTCATGATTTCTTTGGAATCTAACACTCATTTTAAATAATTGGTCGTTTCTCCCATTAGGGTAAACACAATAAATTCAGGATCTGTCCTAAGTAGAAATGTGAAGTGCTCAGTTACTATTGATGACACATAGAGGTACTGGAGTGATGTTTCCTGGGCTTAAACTTTTTTACTGTATCGCTAATTTTTCTAAACCAAGGTTTCTTCTCTGGCTTTAATAACAATGACATAGTTATATATTTCATTTGAAAGAGTTACATGTTCCTTCACTTAGTGATATATTTCATTTGGAAGAGTTAGATGTTCCTTTACTTTTAACCTTCTATATCCAAGTTAATATTCTTATGAGAGTTGTTATCTGAAATTTCATCTAGCTTGAAATTATTGTTTTAAATTTGAGGTGGCATGGAGGGGTTAAAACTCCTTATTTCTTTGAGATTTCAGTTTAAAAGAGAAGTGGATATTGAATCAGAGAGAATAGGGAAAGTATGTGACAGCTTTGGGGGTAAGTTTAAAGACACTTTTATTAGAAAATTTTCATTCAATATATTGTCATAAATATAACTAAATGAGTACTAAAATTTAATACATTACCTGGTGTAGTGGCTATTGTTATAATATAGTCACATAAAATTTCTCAAGTTGTTTATAGAAGAGGATGTTCCAACAGGAACTACAAACCCAAGTTTGGATGTTTCTGACATTACTCTGGGTGGAAATAGAAATTAAACTAGTGATTGTGTTCTAGGAAAATGCCTCCAGATGCATGTGTATCTCTATGCACAGCAGGAGAGATATTTTACTGAGATAATCTGTATTTTTCACCTGTGAATAACACCCCGTAAAACTCATGCTTGCTATATGTTATTGTTCAATACTAAGATTTTATGAATTCTAATTTTTCTTCGCCTTTTGTTTTTTAATTTTCAGCCTCATTTTTTTTCTAATTCCACTTGGATCAAAAGGATAGAAAATAATTATCTTATTTAGCTGCAGCATTATGCATTTCCCTAGTTGGCATAATGCTTACTTATTTAAGATTGAAAAGTCAGGTTTAAAAGAGATAGGCGAACTGTTTTGTGGGTGACTATCATAATTCTAGTCTGACTTAGAGAAACTTTATTAGTATTAGGTAAAGAAAACTTAGTGGTAATGCTAAGAGGATTTAAAATATTGTTTACACCAGAAACAGAGTTTACATCATTACCTTTCCTACAGCATTTATTGATTGTTTTAGAATTCATAATTGCCTTAGAGTCACTATTTGTTTTGCTAAGGAGGTGAAGTTCCCATTGATTTACAATTGAAAGAAAAGAAATAACAGTACAAGAGTGGATAAAGTGGCCACTGAGTAGTTCAGCTATGACTATCTGTAATCTAAACCTCTAGGCATCTTCAGGCCCAACTATCCAGTATTTGCTTTTTATTATTCTTTTTTTTTTAAAAAAAAAATTATTCATTTATTATGTATACAACATTCTGCCTCCATGTATGCCCACATGACAGAAGAGGGTGCCACATCTCATTAGAGATGGTTGTGAGCCACCATGAGGTTGCTGGGAATTGAACTAATGAACTCCGTAAGAGCAGCCAGTGCTCTTAACCACTGAGCTTCTCTCCAGCCCCCCTTTTTTTTGTTATTCTTTAGAATTTAGTTCTCGATCCATCGTGTTCAGATCCCTCATCCTATTGCTTCTA
The DNA here is from genome assembly GCF_014885135.2 of Alexandromys fortis. Taxonomy (NCBI): domain Eukaryota; kingdom Metazoa; phylum Chordata; class Mammalia; order Rodentia; family Cricetidae; genus Alexandromys; species Alexandromys fortis. Next base: position 1,042,193 of record NW_026068152.1, read on the forward strand.
CTCCTCAGTTTCCTCAGGAGATCTTAACTATTTCTCTTTCCTGGGTCCCTCCATTTGTGTAGCATTTAGGGTCCTTCTTTTTACCTTGCTTTTTGGGGATTGGATTGTAGCCTGGTTATCCTTTGCTTTACATCTAATATCCACTAATGAACACCTGGGGATCCTGCATGGAACTGAGGAAAGCCTTCTGAATATGGTGACAGTTATGTGTCTTGATCTTTTAGAGGGCCCTGGCAATGGGACCAGGACTTGTGTGGGTACATGAACTAGCTCGTTGGAGCTCATTCTTTATGGTGGGATACCTTGCTCAGCCTTGATACAGGGGGGAGGGTCTTAGTCTTGCCTCAACTTGATATACCAGTCTTTGTTGATGCCTCCTCTGAGGAGTGGATAGTGGGTGGGATGGGGAAAGGTGGGAGAGCAGGAAAAGGGTAGGCAGGGGAGCTGTAACGAGTATGTAAAATTTAAAAAAAAATTAAATAAAAAAATAAAAGTGTATGCCACCAAAATAAAAAGAATTTATCTTTATAAGGCAACAAGAATTTCTGTTATCATCTTTTGGGGATCTAGCATGTCTATAACATTTCCAGTGTGCTTTCTTTGACATTTTTACCAGTAGCCACAATCTCCCAGGAGAACATTGTCTTTGTTATGGCTTCTATATCAAACTGTGTCATTTCTCATTCTAAATTTTAACATAATAATTGATGTACTGCCATTGATTTTTGATGGACTGTGAGTTCCTTGATAGTAAGTACTACATTTTAATCATGCCTCTGTTGTAACTATCACTTAAGACTACTCTCAATTTATAGTAATAAAAAGTTAATAGATATTTGTTGAATGAATAAATTGAAAAAAGCAAAGCTGGGAAGGCTGGTATAAAGTATTGTGAATTAAGTAGAAAGAATTTACCATTCCTTTATATAAATTTTTCCTAACTAGAAAAGGCATTATTCTTTAAAAATAAGACCTTCTGGAGTTTTATTTTGATATGTCATCAATCTAATTACTTATATCCATATTTCTTGTTTCCCTGCTTTGTTTTAGATAGAATAAAACATTTTCTATATTCTAGCAAGCATACTCTTATTTTAAATCTCTGAGGATTTTAATTTCATTTCCATTTTCTGTGAAATATATACACATAAATGACTGGGTAAAAATTAGGCCTTGCTTATCATCTCAAAAATTTAAAAACTACATTCACAATTTAATGTGCAATCTGTTTAATGAAATGTACATTTCCTGGAGGCCCTGTTCTTTAATCTTTTCCTCCATACTCTTTTTCCAAGTTATTCAGTATCTTCTCAGTGATGATTTTTTAAAGATTTATTCACATGTATTTCTAAATATATCTTATTAATTACCTGACAATTTCATACAATATATTTTGATCATATTCACCCTTTACTCCTCCCCCAATTCTTCTCAGACTCAGTTGTTTTCTCCCCACCTCTCCAAATTTCATGTCTTCTTTTTTAAAAATAATCCTCAAAGTACAAGTTATACTGCCTATATAGTCATGGATCAGGGACTATGTCCAATGGAGAATGGTTGACCAAGGTAGCCACATGGTTAAAGAAAAGCTATTCTCCTTACCACGCATTTGTAAACTATTCATAACACTTCAGCTATTGGTGAGAATGAAGCCTTTATCTAATTATTCTTTATAAGTAAAAACTCAGGAATCAAATATTGGGTTAAAAACATAATTGATCAGGGAAGCACGAGAAAAGCAATGGGTGATTTCTTTTCTTCTTGCTCAATTCAAAAAGCCAAACATCTTTCTAAGCCCCTCCCTAGTTCTTCCTGTTTCTCTTTTTATGTCCTGGGTCCTCAAAAACTTCTATGGATACTTTTGATCAGCTATTAGCTAACTCCACCCTCTTATTCAAGGTAAACTTTATTGACAGTCTTGGAGAATGTCAGAATATGATCAAAATATCCCACAAATGGGAATTAATGAATCCCTCCACACTCCAAACTGGAATATTGACTGTTTTAGTCTTGTGCAGGAAAGCAGTTGCTGTGAGTTTATGTGTGCAGTGGTCTTGTGTTGAAGGAGCTGTGGGTTGCATTCCTGCCGCCCTGCTCCCAGCCTCCTGGCTAGCTTATGCTCCAAAATAACAACACACAGACTGTATTCATTTAAACACTGTTTGGCCCATTAGCTCTAGCCTCTTACTGGCTCTCATGTCTTGCTTTAACCCATTTCTAATAATCTGTGTAGCACCAGTCTTACCAGGAATGATTCAGTATGTCTGACCTGGTGGCTTGCTTCATCGCGTCTGCCCAGGAGAGGGAAGCATGGCATCTGAGCTCACTTCCTCCCAGCATTTTGTTCTGTTTACTCCACCCACCTATGTTCTAACCTATCAGGACCAAGCAGTTTCTTTATTAATTAACCAATGACCTTCCTCCATCAGTCTTGTTAGATCCATAAAGTACTGTCTCACCCTGGGCCTCCTGACCTCTGAATCGTACAATATTCGTAGTCTCTCTATTGTGATGATCTCTGAGTTTTGGGTTATTTTTCTTAATTTATATTTATGGGTATGTCTGCATGAGTTATATATGCCACATGCTTGCATGTTGCATGCCATCAGGGCGTGTGGGTTAGAGAAGTGCTAGATGTAGAAATTGAAATGGAATTGCATGGTGTTTTGAGATGCCTGAAATGAGTGTTGGGAACCAAACCTAGGTCCTCTGCAATAGTAGTATGAACATCTTCTCTCCAGCTCCTCAGCAAGGAGTCTATCTGCATCAAATAATATTTCATCTGTTGAATCAAGGAGAAACTTTATTGGGTGAGGATGTTAGATGTTTTATCAGCATGAAAATATGCACAGTGGGAAAAATGCAAAGAAGGAAAGATTAATTTGACTCTTGTCAGAGTATGTGCTAGAGCAGAACATCTTACAGCATAGTGACCAGGAAGCAGAAAAGAAAAATTCTATGTGAACTGGATTTCCTCATTTTTTTTATTCATTCATACTCCTGACATATGAGATGGTGCTGTCCACAATTTGTGTTTTGTTTTGGGCATTGACTCTTGCTAATTGAATCTAGTACCTAACCTGTAATTTGTGTCAACATTTCACCACTGAATACCCGCTTTACTTGTATTGTACTGCTGAATGGCTGAAGTATGTTTTGTACTCATGATACAGCCCTTTGAATTGAAAAGAAACACTATTGGTTTGCCCACACAATTTTGTTATCAATATACTTTTAGAACACTAACATATCCAGAAGGTTTCAAATTTTCATTGTGCTGTGGATAAAATTGAATGGTCGAACAATTATCTAGCATGTGTGAGGTGGCTCTGTGCTTAATCTACAGCTCCGAATAAGCATCAACTGCTACACATTTCATTTATAAAATTGAAAGCATGTTGAAATTCTTGTGAGTTAAGAACATCTTCAATGGTTTGTATTGTGAATTCTAATTGGTCTTAGTAAAAAAATCCCTGGAGTCAGATATAGGGTTAATACTGAAAGATCAGAGAAGCAGAACAGCCAACCACTGATTCCTACCTCTACAAAATCCTCACACCGAATGGGGTATCCTGTTTCTACAAGCACTCATACTGAATGGGCTGAGCATCTGTCTCCTCCTGACTTCTCTCTGTGCAGACATATCACTTCCTGTCTCCACCTCCCTAGTGCTGGGATTAAAGGTGTGTGCCACCACTGCCTGGCCTCTGTAGATAACTAACTAGTGTGGCTAGATCCACACTCTGATATTCAGGCAAGCTTTACTTGTTAAAAGCACAAACAAAATAATACCACAGTGGTAAAGACAGGACTTTGAAATGTAAATTGATTGACAACTTTATCTTTTCTGTTTTCACTACTATAATTATTGTTATACTTGAATCTGTAATAAAATTTCAAATATTTTGTTGATGAAATAAATATACGGAATCAAGAAATAAATAACATAAAAATTATTAAGTCATGCTATATATAAGTAAAATGGGTTATTTTATTACTAAAAATTCAAAATTTAATAATAGATGGGAAAGGAAATCAAGAACATCCATCTTAGCTGAGGAACTTTAACAACTGAAAACTACTCAGGTAGCAGAGTCAGTTTTCTTCAGGAACTCTATGACATCATCAAATTTGTGCTTTATGAATGCTTAGATTTTTGTTTTTTGTTTTTTTTTTTTTTGAAACAGGGTTTATCTGTTATACATTAACTTATTTATTGCTTATCATGAATGACATGACTTGCATGTCTAGGTCAGAGGGCAACTAACCAAAATCTTTTCCCTGCTTCTTCCACTATGTGGGAATTGAACTAATACAGTCAAGCTTGGCAGCAGGTGCTTTTACCCACGGAGTCATCTCTCAGGCCCCCAAATGCTCAGATTTATGAATATGAGAGCTTTATGAATATTCAAAGTCTAGCAGTTAAGATGGCAGGGAATGGCTGTAGTCTAGAGAGTGAATGTGGGTGCTCAGCCCATAGACAAATTCTAGGATGAGCTAATGCTTCCATAGGCTTGAAAATGTATGAAAAAGAAAATGCTGTCTCTGAAAGATTAGGATAAAAAGTCATAACAATTTAAGGAACTGAAAGAGGTCTAGGTGAGGTGGATATCTGAGTGCCAAGTAGGTTATGTTGAAAAACAGGGTAGAGAGCCTCATAGGAACAAGATGAAGTAAGGGCATATATGCAATATTAAGGAGTTTGCATTTACGCTAACAGCCCTGGTAGCCATTGAAAGATTTTAAATGACCATGTAAAATAGTTGTAGTGAATTGAGTAAATGGATGGTTAAGAAAATTTAAACTAGCTAGGAACAGAAGCGGAAAACAGTTCTTAGAAGTCTTTTTCTTATGACTCCTCATAAACATTGGGACAGATGATGTCTAACATTCTATATATGTTAGTGTGTCACAAGAGGGGTAAAACAAATGCACGTTTAACTGTTGATTTTTATTCCATATAGTGAGATTACATTTTTATTTTTTAACTCATGCTAATAAACTAGCAGACATAAAAATGCAAGATATATGTCCTGTTCAAACAAATCTTTCACTAGAAATACTTCTTTATTTTTTCTATATTTCATAATCATGGGTGTGTATATGTGTGTATGTATGTATGTGTGTATGTGTGTGTATGTGTGTGGGAGGAGTATATACATGTGACAGTACACATGTCAGAGGCCAAAGGAAATTTCTTGGAGAAGGCTTTCTCCTTCTGTCAAGTGGACTGTGGGGATCACACTCAGGTTGACAGACTTGGTGACAAGAACCTTGACCTGCTGAGACATCTCACCAGGCCTGATAGAGTTTTAGAAAGATATATTTCAAGGCACCATCTCAGTAGCTCCAAATGGCTATTTTACAGAAACATCTCACATGAAGGAGACCCTTATAGTCAGAGTTTCTTCAAACTGCAGATTTCATTTTAAAGGGTAAATATTAATTTCATTTGGATCAGTCAGGTCTCATGAGACACCTGTTGCCATATGTAGACTTTTGACTATCATGTACACCACAATGGCCTGATATGTCACCAAACTTTCCATTATCCTAGATGCAATATAAATAACTGGGTGATGATTATCCTCGAATAAAGTAGATATCCCTTAGCTTTACCTTTAATTTGTAATCTCAGTGTCAATAATTAGATTAAAATTTTATTGTTACTTGAAAGTGATAATTCTATTATTATCAATTGTGATGACAACATCAACTTCTTTCTTTATGATTTCAAAGAATAAAAATGTAAGTAAGTCATAAAAATATGGTAAAGGACTTTGAAATTAGATAGACCAATGGTTACTGGAGCTCACTAGCCTTGTGATTTTGGCACATTGTTTAAAGTTTCTGACTTCCCACTGCTTTGTCTAGTTCCTTAAAATATTGATAACATATATATTGTAATTTTTATTATTAGTTAGAGAAGACTATGAACCTGAAAATTTTCAGTGTTTCATATATTGCATCCACCCAATAAGTCATATTCTCATCTCTCACTGCCTAGCATAAACACGGCATTTCCAATCCTTAAAATTTTAATATTGAAAATGTAAATGCATGCTTATATGAGGCAGTGAGACATGATAATAAATAATATTATAACTCAGGCAATTTCTTTCCTCTATGTCATTCTGTCTTTTACAATAGGTAATGTAGCAAGTAAAGCAGAAACTTGAGCATGTCTGGAGGACATAGTTTAGATTTCTCTGTCAGTGTCTGCAATTCCTTCTCTGAATATCTGAGGAGAAAGGACACAAATTAGTTATCATTGTAAGTGAATAAGTTTGATATTTTATTTTTCATTTTTTCTAAACCTTTCTTCTTCAGCCTTGACTGTTATGCACTGATCCACAAAAGTATCCACATTTCTAATCTTTAAGGCTTACAGTGAACATTTGCCTATTGCAGAAATTGATCCATTGCCATAGCTCTATTCCTCTTCAAGGTTATCTTCTCTGTCTCCCTCTGTCCTGAGAAAAGTTGCCATTGAGAGTCACATATGATCATTTAAAACCTTATAAACCCAGAAATGCTATCTATTAGATTTCTTGTATTGCAGAGATTCCCTGAGAGGGGAATACAAAGTAATTCATTTATAAAGTCTGAATGCCCATGTTCTTTCCTTTTTATGAGGAGGAACTTTTCTTCTAGGTTGCATTTTAAAGTCTTTGCCTTTATATGAATCGTCCCAAGACTGATCTTTTTTTTAATGTAATAGATAGGGGATTTTTTCCTTTGGAATACTATATTATTGGCTTTCCCTTCTATCCCTTGTCTGCTTTTATCTCTAGAGGATGTGTGATGGTTAGTTCATGTTTTCAAAAATTATCTGAGGGCCTTGGATGAAAGACATCATAGAGAATGAAAATATATAGAAAATAAATAAGTCATGCTAATTGGTTGCAATGGATCTCTAAAGATGCCCCAAGACTCTATTTCTCTGGTCTTACACAGCATAATATTTATTATATATAATACATACAAATTTAGGGACTCTCTTTGGAGGGATGGAAGAGAATTTTAAATTATAAGGAAGACTATAAAATGTAAGACGAAAAGGCTAAGGGAGCTAACAAATAGCCAAGCAGATTACTATCCTGAGAGAATGAGAAATTCCCTGGATTAGTGTTGGAGGAAGCAAGTGATTTTTTACAGGCACATTTAAAATGCACTAAGCAAAATTTGTTCATAATATATTTAATGATATTGTGCCAAATAAGAGGCAAATTCCATAGCCTCGGAGAATTCTGCTTGAATAAGAATGTCGTTAGTAGGTTACAGGAGAAAAACATCACGTACATAAGAGAGGAAATAAGGAGACCCACATAATTCGAGTGACATTGAATAGAAATTTAATAGTATTACTTATTATGCTAGTTTACTGGCACTTGGACTGGTAAATGGTAAGATACATGTACTTTGTACACTGCCCAGAATACATTTATAATAACTCTTTATTTCAGAGAGTGCACAAGAGTTGTAGACACATCATCATAGCTTGTATTCTAAGCTTTTCAACTCTAGGTTACCCTACGCATGCCTTTTTTGCCTTCATTCAGTCCAATTGTTACCTTGATCATTGTGTGGAGCTTCTGATTTTCCAGAACTTTCACATCTGCCCAACAATTCATTAAAATTTAGCTTAGTTACACATTCGTACATGCACTCACAACCATTGTCTTTACTAAGCATAAATTTGGTCTCCTCCCTTCAGTTACTTAATCCAGTGAAGACACAGATAGTTCTAGGTGTTGTTTGTGTCTCTAGAAGATCTAGGATTATGAGGACAAGTAGAGGTATTTTAGTATCTGTCACCTAATTTCGTAGAATTAGTTATTGATTTTACATTTTTACAGTTGCAGTATTCCTAGTTATAATTAACACGTAAATATGTTACTGAGCTTCTTGATAGGAAAGTAAGAGTAATCGCAGCTTCATTGCCTTGAGAGTAATGCTTGTGATCATCATTCCAGATTGGTGCCAAGGCATCCTAACGTTAGACAGGAAAAAAATTTAAGTCCTTTCTTCAGAATTTGAAAAGTGTATATAGGGTTACTAACACACAAAAGTAGTCATGGTAACAGAAAATAAACTCAAATAGGTAAGCAGGATTTTCTTGTATGGCAAATTAGGGCAAATAAATATTACTGATGATGAGTGGAAATGAAAGAATTTAAAACTGATTTTATAATTTTACTGACACTAAGAATTAATCATGGAACAAGAAGGCATATTAGTAATAACAGAAAATAATTAACTTAGTTTATACATGGAGGACTGGAAAGTAACAACAGGGAAGGGGACTATACTAGGATTAGCTACTGTGTTACAATGGCTAGGATTTTAAATAGAAAACGGGATACAGACAATTGTAGGGAAATTTTAATGCATGCCAAATTAGAACTTTTCATGGCATTTTCTAAAATACTGTGGTAACTTAATTGCTTTCAGCTACTATTTGGCTATTGTTCTTGCATTTCCTTGACTGGAATACTAAGACATATAGTTTTTTATGGATTATGTAAATTTAAATTTTTACTTGTGGAACCAGAGGAGTTACAGGCTAAGTTGTGTTCTTGGTGTTTATATAATGCAGTCTTAACATGAGAGTTCTAGGAATATGACTGGATTTTGAGATCTTTAAATGGAAGAGCAAAATTATAGAAAAGGAAAAGTGCAGGTAACACAGAGGATATAATCAAAGTACCTTACATGTGTGTATGAAAATGTTACAGTAAACCTTCTAACTTGAATGCTTAATATATGGTTATGAAATACAAAATTATGATGTATTCTCACATGGAGTGGGGATAATATAAAGTCATCATATGGAAATACAGCCATCTACAATTTTATTGCGATCTATGTGATTCAAAGAATGCCAACCTCCTGACATACCTTGACCTCAGACATCTAGTCTAAAGAGTGGTGAGTAAATAAACTTCTAAATATATCCAATATGTAGTACTTTGTTGAAATAGCTTTTCCAAACAAATATAGACAGAAAAGCATGTGGTCTGAAAACCAGACCAGAATCAAGAAATAGAAAGCTGCCTTCAACCCAGGGGATACTATTGATTTTCTGCTTCTCTTTCTTTTCTTCTTCTCTGTCTTATAACAATGACTATTCTTTTTGTTCCTTTGCCCATGGGTCAAAATATGGCTACATTACAGCTTTCAAATTTAAAGCCACATAAAAAAGATTGAATTGCTATTTTTGAATTCTGGATTTAAATCTCTAGAGGAGAATATTATATACACTCAGTGTGGGATCATGAGTCTGAACTTTGCAAACATCTGTAACTCAGTGGGAATGAATGGGCAGTATAGCACGTGCTCTAAACATGATAGCCAGAAGTTCCTCCCTGTGGGCCTCTATTATTATTATTTTTGTTATCATTTGTAGGTCCTCTATTTATATTCTTATTCTATTACAAGTGCACCTAAGCCTTAAGAGGACTATCAAAGATCCCATGTTTAGCATTGTAAAGTTTTCTGGTTTTATAATTTTTACAATTTCTTCTTGGTTCTTTCAGTTTCATACAATGTGTTTTGATCTCATCCTCTGCTCCCAACACTTTCCCATTTCTCTGTCCTCCTTTCATACCCAACTAATATTGTGTCGATCAAATATTTTTTAATGTGTAGTCTTCTCTCGGAGAATGTTGAGTTATAGGGGCTATACGCTCTTAGGGAAAAGTGTGTCTTCCTCTGCCAGTAGTTGTTAACATTTGCCAATAGCTCCATAGCTTGGGGTGAGACTGTGTGTCCAACTCCCCTCTTCTTCTTGACATTTGGTTATATTGGGGTTTTGCAGGTTTTAATATTCTGTTTGAGGAATATGTCTCTCAACATCTAGTTTATTCTCTTTCCAGAAATGTGTATAATATATTCTAGGTTGATGACATGCTAGTCAAGATTAGGTTATGAACTAGAAAGAATTTCTCTGCACACAGAGTCAAGTATATTTTAAGAAACATAATATTAGATACATGCTTATAACTTGCTGAACACGATCAGTTTCTAGATATATAACTTGCACAGTATAAATGGCTTAAATTTTTAGGTTTATAGTTGATGGGGTAAACAAATGAGAGAATAAGAAGAGGACAAAATTAAGAATCCTATTAACAGGCTGGGCATGGTGGCACATGGCACTAAGGATGCAGAGGCAGGCAGATCTTTATGTTTGAGATGCCAACCCATCTACATAGTATTCTAGGCCAGCCAGAATTATATCATGAGATTCTGTCTCAAAAAAAAAGAATGCTATCAATAAAGAAACAAAAAGCTGTATAGTTCCACAACGAAGGTATCCATACCATTCATTAAGTTTAGGACAAGAGGAAACTAACCCACTTAACCATTCACTCTGCTTATGGGTGAGGCACTGTGTTTTTTTTTTCCCTAAATGTAAAGCAGGGTAAACATTTATTTTTAAGAATTTCAATTTCAATCGAGACATTTACATAGAACCACTAGCACTTTAATCTTTCAAAAGGCTTTTTATAAGTCATCTCAAGGACTCTAAAATAATGCTCCTTTTTATAGTTTGACTGCTTGAAATTAAAAACAGAGCTGAATGTTGCCCTTCATGGTGCAGTATGAAAAAAGAATGTAGATTTTATTTCTTTCTTTGTTCTCACTAGCTATGTGACTCTTGAAACAAAAAAGTATTTGAAGTTCAGACTGCTGGTTGTGTTTGGCCATCCTCTTATTTGGAAAGCAACTTTCTCCCTTTTTAGTTTAATTTCAAAATACATATGAGTTCTATTTTCAAACCTTCTTCTTTTTGAGAGAAGAACTAAGCTGTATATTTAGTTGGACAACTTTCCTTAAGAATAGTCAGTCAAGATATTTTATTTATTTATGTATGTTGTGCATAATTTACAAACAATTCAAAGATACTCCAGTTAATAAAAAAGTAGATATGATGTACACAGGGAAACAGGTTAGGACTTCATAATAAAGACACTTGAATAATGTATGTTACATATTCTAATCTGAAGTTCTCAACCTGTGGGTCATGACCTTTTGGGGACCAAACAACTCTTTCACAGGGGTCTCATGTGACCATCAAAAAACCCAGATAGTTATATTACAATTCATAAATATAGCAAAATTAAACAAAATAAAATATCAATTAAAGCAACTATATTTTCTTTTCAGTTAATATTTTCTTTGCTTCAACTGTTTTCTTCAAGTAAGAGGGGTTTCTAACCATACATGTATTTTTTTACTTATTTATGCCATATAAATATGAATTATATTGCTATCATTAATGTGTGTATATATGCATATGCAAATTACTTCTCTCTATATATTACGCCTGGGTGCAGATTATTATAATATAAACATCATACTTGACAGTACTTTGGATCTTTAAGCTTTGCATTTGGTGGGGAAAATTCTGAGTAATAATGATTGCAAGAACTATCTGTCCCATGAGGGTAAAATAAAATTTCCACCCACATTTTCTCCAAACACACTGATTAAGTGTGTATTTTCAATCTCTTTTTTTTCTAGACTCCTCAAAACAAGCTAAAGGTTCTGTGAGAATCTTTAGGTTTATATTCTCTTCTAGTCGTCAGGTGCCAGATCATCAAAACAGAGTCCAGAAACATTGTTTAATAGGTGTGTGTCGCTGGTGGGTGATATGACACTCTTGAGGCCAAAGAAGCAAATGCAAATACACATTGAGATGGAATTTGAAGGACAGCTAAAATGTGGCACTAATTTCACCTGATATTAATTTGTATTAGGTGCATCTGTTACTGAAGGGACCTTTTGATCTCATAGACAGAAATATCTGGGGAGAACTGATATCAAATCACCTTCAAATTTTGAGCACATTGGTCAGAATTAAGTGAAAGCTATAACTTTAGTTTACAATCTGGCTTTGGAAATGTGGTCATTGATGTGTGTGTGTGTGTGTGTGTTTTCAGTGCTTCCTTTAGTAATTTTATTTTTAATGATGCTTCATTCATTTGCATGGTTCTTAAAACTATTTATTCATGTTGTTTATTCCTGAGATCCATTACATGCTGGCATTGTATTAGACACCAAGAAGTCAATGTTCAGCAGTCTATTATCTTCCTTTCTTCCTGGCATAATAACACCTTGGTATGGGCCTTGGTCATGGTGAATATCCTTCTGTCGTTGGAAAAAGAAAATCTTGCAAGCCATAAATATAAAATCTCTTCTCACAGTACCTCTCCGATCCAGGAGTCTGTTAGTTTTCCCATAATAGAATGCGCTCTCTGGCTGTTTGTCTCATCTTTGGAATTCCCAATTAGAGGGGATAACTTATCAACACTAAATGTTTTTTTGCTAGTATTTGGCTATTACTTAATAGGTAGAAGAGGGAAAGTCTATAAGATATGTATGAGCTATAGGAAAAGGGTTTAAGCCATTGACAAAGGCTGATTAATTTCTTTCCATTAGAAGATACAGCCACAAACTCTCAGGAAATAAGTAATGCATTTAATCAGAAGTAGGAAGCCATTAGAATTTCTGCCACCTGTACTTTCTTAGAGTTGTTAGAGTAACTATAACATATATAATGGCATATAAATCTACTCAGAGTTTATGTCAATGCTGCTTAAGTTTTATTACCCTAGTAGATATTCAAAACATTGACTTAAACATTATAATTTGAAAAGTAACTCGTTGTATCTTACCTTTCACTTTATAAAGTTTGACTGCAAACCAAAACCTGTTAATGATGTAATTAATATTTTGTATTAATGATGAGAATAATGTGTTATTGAGCAACTCAAATAAGTTACCTGTCAAGGACACTGAGTAGTGCAGAAAACAAGCTAGTTTTGTAACGGGGAAATAGATCTGAGATTACAAATGTGACAATGTAGAGAAAAAGAGACACATGTATAGAGATTCTTTAATACAAACACGACTTATTCTAGTTGATTAATAAAAGAGTCTCTGAGCAAATTTTGATCATTCTGGATTTGTAGATTGAGGTGATGTTAAATAGGTATGTGAAGAGTGACAGAATATGGAGACGGAATAGTGTGTGCAGATGTTTTACACTGGAGGATGAAGAGTGAACATAAACTAAAAAAAATAAGATAGATGAGGATAAAGCATTGTGTTGGAAGAGAGTAATAATTACTTTAGTAAGGAATGTGGTTGTTCTAGAAGGAGCTGGGGAGGTGGTTGTAGGTGAATCATAAAGATCTTGGATGGCTACATTACTAAGACTGCACATACTGAAAAGCCAATTAGGTATTACAAGCATGGACGAGGTGAGATAAAATGATTCCCTCTTCAAGATGAAAGGCATACTCTGAACATAGTACTGAGAAAGTCCAGAGTATAGACAGAGTTTATAATAGAATACTGAAGAACTGGTTGTTCTGATGAATGTGAGTGCTTTAGCTGAAGCTAGAGAAGAAAAGGGCATCTATGCTGCCAATAGCATCAGTGAGTCTTGAGCATGGTTTGGTATGGGTATGAATGAAAGGAAATATAACGAAAGTCAGAGAGTATGATCAAAAGTATGCTTCAAGAAAGCAGTTTCTTAGCCAATACTGTTTTATGTTTTTGACTATAATATTGTTTCAAAGTCTTTAAACTGTACAACTAAGAAAGATTTAGAGAACCAGAGAGTTTCTTTCTCGTCTATCCCCTATAAGGACACAGTGGTAGTGATGCTCTAAGTAACTATCTAAGAAATAGCAGAAGCAGGATTGGGTCCAGGTTCATCTCTGCAGAGTCTCAAGTTTGGAAGGTCTTCATTTTCATGGTTTATGCCAGTTTTCAAGAGATTTCAAGGAAAGTGAATATACATATATAGAATTGGAAACAAAAGAATGACAGCAATTTGTACTAAATCAAAAGTGGTAGGTCAGGATAAAGAGGATTTACTCTACCCATTCTCTCACAGCTGGCTATTTGTATTTAAAGTGAGGGAAATGATGATCACAGATATGCATCATCTGTAGTGAGTGCCACTAATTTATTTGTAGTTGATAATGAATAAACCAAAATTTTATGACATTTTTAAAAATAAAAATCATTTTAAGACCCGTGGAATGAATAAATGAATACGTTTAGAGACATGTATAAGGTTAATTTTATAACCTTACCACTTCATACTTTTTCTTCTTTCCATGAACTGCCACAGAGAAAAGCTGCCCTCTTTCTCTATATTCTCTATTTATACATGTGAATAGGCATTTTGTTAAATTAAGGTCCCATTGCTTGCAGAGCAAAGTGCTCTTATCCACTGAAACTCTCCCCCAAACCATAAATTAATGATTTCAGGACTCACAAATGAAATATTTGAGTGTGTTTGTTTGAATCTTTGTTAGCGGGCATGTAATTATTTGTACAATAAAGACCTGGTGGTAGTGGAGGCTGATATTAAGGAGTATAACCATGGCTAAGAGCTTGGATGCTGAATACATGAAAATTTGGAAATGGTATTTTAAGGGACTAGGATCAACAAAGCACTCGCTCCATAAACCTAGAATGTTTTACTTTGTTACAAAGTATTACATTCTCAATTAATAATGGAAACATGTCACAAGGAAATTATAAGTGACTTTCATGGGGCACCATTAGTAAATGATTATTTTTATCAATAACAAGGTATCAAAAGACTGATACTACAGTGAGGAAAATAAAATATACTGCCTTAAAACTGATCAACATGACTACTGTCTGTAATTGGGTAAAAATTAAATTGTACACAATTTGAAGATGGAATGAAATAGGTAAAGCATTGATTTTGTAACACTTCTTTCAGTATGTAACAAAATTACATCCTGTTAATTAGCAGACAAATTTAGCTGAGATATAATTCCTAAAGTAACTGGTCTGTAATTTGTATAGTCATAAAGTTAAACTTATCAACTATTCTAGTGATAGGAACTAAAACATGACATAGAGATGCCACAATGAAATACACAGTTGTTACCTAGAATTTTTGGCTATGAACAACATTATTGGGACCACTGGGGAAGTGTAAAAGGGTCTGAAATATATATGAAAATGATGTATCAGCTCTAAGTCCTGATTTTTGTGACCTTTATGGTAAAATATTTGGAATATAATATTCAGAGTTGATGGGCCATCATGGTGATTACTTGTTCTTCATGGGTTCAGGGTGGAATATTCTTTAGCCTACAACACTATTCTTAAAAAATTTCCCAAGTCGGTGTTTATATATGTATATGTGCAAGGAAAAGAGCAGGTATATAATAATTATAATTAAGAAGAATACATTTGAGACTCTGGAACCCACTTGGGTTCTACCACTCAATAGCTTAGCATAGGTAAACCAGTTGTTGTCGATTGAGTTTCTGTGCTGGCTATTTTTAATTTCATCAACTTGACACAAGTTAGAATCATTTTTGAAGAGGAAAAAGCTGAGAAATTGCCCCCTCAAAGATTGACCTGTGGGCAAGCCTGTGGTAAATTTTCTTTTTTTAATTTATTTATTTCTTTATTAATTAATTAAAGATTTCTGTCTCTTCCCCACCGCTGCCTCCCCTTTCCCTCCCCTCCCCCCACCAAGTCCCCCTCCCTTGTCAGCCCAAAGAGCAATCCAAACTGCCTAGGCTCCCACAAAACCAATAGGTGCAGTAGGATCAAAAACCCATTGCCATTGTTCTTGGGGTCTCAGTAGTCCTCATTGTCCGCTATGTTCAGCGAGACCGGTTTTAACCCAGGCTTTTTCAGATCCAGGCCAGCTGGCCTTGGTGAGTTCCCAATAGGACATCCCCATTGTCTCAGTGTGTGGGTGGCCCCCTCGCGGTCCTGAGTTCCTTGCTCGTGCTCTCTCTCCTTCTGCTCCTGATTTGGACCTTGAGATTTCAGTCCGGTGCTCCAATGTGGGTCTCTGTCTCTGTCTCCTTTCATATTTTCTTGATTGATGCTTGATGTGGGAGGGTTCAGACCACTGTGGACAGTACCACCCCTGGGCTGGTGGTCCTGGGTGCTATAACAAAGCAAGCTGAGCCAACCATGAGGAGCAAACCAGTAAGCAGCACCCCTCCATGGCTTCTGCATAATCCTCTGTGTCCTTGTTCCTGTCCTGTTTGAGGTTCTTCCCTGACTTCCTTCAGTGACTGACTGTAGTCTGAAATAAATCCTTTCTTCCACAATTTGCTTTTGGTCATGGTGTTTTCTCATCATAATAGAAACTCTAACTAGGACAGTTTCCCAATTTGCAATATGCAAATAATGTCAGTTACATTCTCTTTGGGCATCCATCATACTTAAATATGAGATGACATCATCATCATAAAGTATCCTGTTTTCTCTATATATTGAATTTAGTGGAAACTGGTCAAATGATCTGTGATAAAGGTTCATATTGTTTAAAATATGATTAATTACTAACTGATGGTTTTAAAAATTAAAATATTAGTGTATTGCTACATACGAATGAAGAAAAGGAGGGTAGTCATTGCTTGTGTGTAAATGTTTACAAAAAGATCGAATGGCTTTGCTCAGTGTGAAAAACCTACTTTTTTTGTTTGTAAGATGTGTACTTTTATTCAACTAGTCTCAATTCTCAATTCAGTATACAGGCAAGCCCTACCTCCACACCTCAATCAACTCCTAAGTAGACCAAATTTTTTTCCTACATCTCAAGTTGATCAAAAAGTAGGGGCATGATGACCATCCAAAATGAAATAAAAAGGATTAAGGCAGAAGATTAAAAAAAAAACTTTTGCAGTACATAATTCATACAAAAATCAATGTTGTCACCTCTTAAGCATGGACTCAGGGTAGATAGGTTTATACTCCTTTTGGTAATGGGAATCAGCCTTTGAGAGGGCAAGAGCATTATGGATACCTGGAATGACTATAAAATATGTACAATTGAAGTCTTCAGCTTCATTACAGAACTTTCAGGATGCTTGCTTCAGCCAACTACTCTTGTCTTCATTAGTCCACTTTTGAAATCCTGAGTCAAAAACAACAAATGAACAACAACAATAGCAATATAATTTTAAAGAAATGATTTCAAAAGCCATACCAATGTTGTCACCTTATTTTTTCTGTACAAGATAGATTTTGTTAAGAAACCACATGAAACACAGCTCAGTAACAGTCTTTGTAGAATCATTTGAGGTGAATGATTGAGGGTCTAGACTAGCTGTACTCCCGATTGCTGCTCCATACCTTCTGGGATGGAGGTAATGATCCACACAGAGTATTTGTACCCACGAAGAACAATGATCTCAATCTTCGTCATGCTTGGAATAAGAGTGGTTATCCCCTGCATTCTGTTAGTGGTTCCTGAGTACATGGTGGTGCCACAAATTAGCGCTGTGTTGGCATAGAGTTCTTTGTGAATGTTGATGTCACACATCATGATGGAACTGAGTGTAGTTTCCTGGATACTGAAGGATTCTGTAACCAGGAAGAAGAGCAACTGGTGCAGTGGAACTGCTTGTTAAAAATAGTGATGATCTGGCCTTTCAGCAGTGCTTAGCTCTTCTCCAAAGAGGAGGAGGATAGATCAATGGCCATTTATCTCTCAAAATTCAGGGCAACATGGCACAGCTTCTCCTTGATGCAACATATGATTTCCTGCTCAGCTTTAGTGGAGAAGCTACAGCCACTCTTAAGATGTCAGGACCTTTGTGAGGAAGTCTGTCATGTTCAGGCCAGCCAGGTACAGAGGTATGATGGTTTAGGGGAGAGTGTAGTCCTCATTGATTGACATGTTGTGGTTGATCCCATCTCTTTAGTTCTTGCTATGAGGGTGGTAAGATGACAGACATATGAACAAGGTTATTGAAAGTCTTGAACATGATCTGAGTCATCTTCACACATTTGGCCTTTGGGTTCAGGATCTTGAAATAACCAGGCTTGTTAAGGATAAAACAATTATATTTTATTTATCATAAGGGGAAAAGTCACACCACAGGAATGGAAGATCCAGTCTCTGCTCAATCATGGGGAAGCTACACAGAGAGCATACCTGTGTGGTGCATAGGATTTTATCTCCCGGTCCCTGAAACCCATATCAAACTAGGTTTCACCACTTAAAAACTATTGGTTAACAAGTCTTTCTCCATCATCTCTCCCTTTTGTCTAAACAAGAGTGATCCAAACCCAATAAAAAATTATACACAATAAGAACAGATATCAAATATAAAATTATAACAACATCAGCAAGGAACACATGACAAATGTTTTAATAAACATTCTATTCCAAAAAATCTAAATATTGTATTGAAAATAAGCTTGGCTTAGTAAAAGGAATGTAGCTATGATTACCTAATTTTTAACCCTATCGAAGGCCTAAGAGGGAAGTAATATTACTTGAACAAGCAAGAAGTACAATCAAGCAGCTTCCAAAGTGAGCAATATATGATGGAGACAATTAGCTACCTGAGCAATCACCCAAAGCCTCATTTGCAACATTGAAGCACCCAACTTTGGCTAAGGCATAGCATAATTGACAGACCATTTCCAGAGGCAGAAAAAATTTTAGAATCATCCTACCATGCCTTGGCAAGATTTGACAGTCTTTTTCCTTGTGTCCTGCTTATCCATTTCTGGATACCATGTACTTTGTCAGTGGTTGAACAATGGGCAGTCCCTTGCCCAAAGGCCAAATGTGCCAAGAAGAAAACAAACTCCGAGTAAAGAAATCAAACTCCGAGTGGACTGTCTTAGGTGCTCAACATTCTCTTGGGAATAGATTGGTGCTGTCAGGAGCAATCATCTTTCATGTCAACAGAACCCTAAGTTCTTTAAATGCCATATTCTACAGATCCTTGAAGTGGTTGAAGATTATCTATCTAGACAGAATACAATCTTTATGTATCTAAAGAACTTAATAACAAACATGAAGAACTATTGACCTAATATTTAATACCTGTATAACTTAAAGACTAAGACTTCATGTCAGAATATTAAATAATCTGTAAACAAATGTGCAGAAAATGAGGACAATGACCTCAGAATGTAAACAAAGTATAAGTATCTTGTTTAGAGGTAAGAATAATGTACAATGCAATACAAAACTATTTTCTAAAAGTTGTATCAATATACAAAATGTCCTAAACAGAGGTAGAAACATGCATGTATACAATCTGACAGAATAACTTTGCATAGGTGCACAAATATTATAAACAGAAATAACTAATATAATTTGAACTTGATCAAAATACCAATGTAAATTATCTATAAATAATAGCTCACAAGTATTCCCTCTATTACTCACTATTGTTAATCCTCCCTTTTGTTTTCAAACAAACATTGTTTCCACCCCAACCCTCTACCTGATACAAGTAACAATCAGCAACCCCTAAGTGGTATTCCCAACTCTGAGGACAAACTTTTTGGAGAGGGGGGTCATCCTCTAGAATTGTTTCCTGTTGCCATGGGGCAATGTTCTCTTTATGGGACCCTGCAAAAGTAAACTGATGGTTAAGTTTTAAAATTACTATCTAGTATAGTATAGTATAGCTATTTTCAAGTAGTTGACAGGGTTTTTTAAGGTTCTTATTTGGAGTTCTGGCTAGAATGCCATGAGAAGGTGCACCATTTCAGTTGCTGATACCCCCTCAAAAAGTCCATCTTATAGTAGTACTATCAGCATCACAATGTCATCTCCCCCAGGTGGAGTTTTTGCTATGAGGCACTATTTTCTCCCTGGAAACTTCAAAGATTATTGCAGGAAAATGATCTGTAGGAAAATCTATTGATTTTGATTTTATACATAGAGAAATACATTCAATAAAGAATACAATATAAACAAAATAGACATGGAGAAAGTAAAATTTTCCTAAAGTCTTCCTTCTGTCCCATACCAGATGCCTCCCAATATGAGACAGAAACCCCAAATGTTCCTTTAACAACAAGATTCAGGGCCAGAATTCCTTGCTTGTTCTGAGCCTTGTTGCCCTCATAGGAGTCCTTCTGGTCCATTCCCAACATCGTGCTTGGTCAGTGAGAGGCCCGTGATGGAGAGGAAGACCTCTCAGGGAGCATTGTCACCAATGAAGCCAGCTTTGTACATGCTGGAGCCGTTGTTAACATTCAGCGAAGTTATATCATCATCCAAGGTAAACTGATGGCAGGTGTGGACCAGGGAGGAAGGAACTCTGAGAAGTCTGTTTTTGCAGGGTGGATGCAGAGTCCACTAAGCCTACCTTTTTACAAGATTTCAACAGACCTAAAATTTAGATTGTAATAAATACAGTGAGAACATTACAAGAAAAATAAAAACTTTCTTACTGAAAGTGTAAATGGAAGTAATTTTTGATTATATGAGTGAAATAGTGACTGCCTTAATGAACACTGTAATGCACGGTGTATATCAACATCTAAAATTTTAATGTGACAAGTGAGCCTGCTTCTGGCTAATTAATCTGCATAATCTAGTCTGCGTGGTGACAATATTACTCATAATAAACAATAATATACATACACATATATCTTTTATATTTGGTTTTAATAACAATTATACTAGAGAGATCTATCTCATAAGTATTCTGATAGGCAAAATGGAAGAGATTTTCAAACAGTTTCACCAAGCTTTAGTTACCTGTTCTTTCTATTTACAATGAAGTTAGTGATGCTGCAACTATAAAATTTATCTTCAGGTGTTCATTTGTAGCCAGTTCAAAAATTTAAACTGTAAAGTGTTGAAATAAGAGCGGCAGGGCTGCGTCCCGGACACCCGGCCGCCCACATGGCTAGCTTATGCCCGAAATAATTACACGGAAACTGTATTCTTTCAAACACTGCCTGGCCCGGCTAGTTCCAGTTTCTTATTGGCTAGCTCTTACATATTGTTCTAACCCATTTCTAATATTCTATGTAGCCCACGAGCTGGCTTACCAGGGAGGATCTTAACCTACGTCTGTCTGGAGCGGGAGAATCATGGCGACTCCTCACTCAGCTTCTTTCTCCCAGAATCCTGTTCTGCTTTCTCCGCCTACCTAAGGGTTGGCCTATCAAATGGGCCTAGGCAGTTTCTTTATTAGTAAGAAATCACTCCCACATCAGTAAAGTCATATCTATCTTTTAATGCAGGTAACTATGTTAGCTTTCTACCTGTTTGATTGTCAATTGATAAATGAATATTAAAATAGCACAAGTGATAGATTTTTGGCACATATGAAAATAACATGGTTTGCACCAAGTTTGCCAATAATATGAACTGAATAACATTGGAATTTAATGAGACATTGTGTTGTAATACTCAATGTGACTACAGAGGTTTCTGCATTCCATTTCTCTGTTCATCTTGTTGAAGACTGGTAGGGGTTTACTTGCATTGGTTCAAAAACCCCTTTGAGAAACACTTGTATTATAATCTTATTGGAGTAAATGGAGAAGTAAAGTGAGGAAATCACTAGGTACAGTGAAATTATATAGTAAGTACTCAGTTGATATAACTGATATCAATATTGATACTATTAATATTATGTAAAGTGTGCCAACAAGCATGGCATGTTAGTTCAATGAGGAAGCAGTTTTAAGTAATTAAAACACATGCAGCTTTTAGTCAGATCAATGTTTACCGACCATGTAAAAGTCCTTCTATTATCTATTCAAAAGCAAGAGAATGTCACACAGAATGGCAAGTAAAAACTTGCTTCATAAGTAACACTCTGGCCACATAGTTTTTGCATTGTTTTTGGCAGAGATTTCAGGAAATGCCTTTGCATACCTGATCATTGTTTATTCTGTTTTTAGCTTAAGTACTAATAAAGAGGTAAATGAGGTTTGAATAATCAGGATGTTGACTATGTGTTTCTTCATTCCCAGGAAACACAGCAAGCTTTAGTTAAGTCAGGGAGTTCCTGAAGCTCACCCTTTCATTTCCTCTCTTAACTGGGGAAATTTCAACTGAGTAACTGGTATTCAGAAATTGGCTAATGATTGCATGGAAATCCTATGAGAATGCAAAATTGCCTGAGGTACATTTTGAAGATTGCATATTGAACAAGTACATTGGGCCATGTATCACTAGGCAGAACTTTTAGGGCCTCTGGCAATGTTCTTGCTTTTCCACTTTGCCATGTTTCGGCCTTTGAAAGTCAGATTCCTTTATAGGTCACAGAAGAAATGTTTTCGTAGACAGTGACTGGCTTTTGTTTCCTGGCTGCCCAGACCCAAATAATCACACAAAACTGTATTAATTATAGCAGCATTTGTCCTATTAACTCGCTTTTCTTATTAACTAACTCTTATATCTTAAATTAGCCCACTTTTATTAATCTGTATATCATCACAAGAATGTGGCCTACTGGTAAGGTTCTGGCATCTCTCCATATATCTCTGTTCAGATTTCCCACCTGGCTTTACTCTGCTAAGCCATTGGTTGAAACAGCATTATTTATCAACCAATAAAAACAACACATATGCAGAAGGACATCTCATATCATGCCTTGTACTATTTAAGTATAATCCACTGTACCAAAAGAGATATAATCACCCTAAACTATAACCTAGGTGTAAGATTTTATGACAATACATCAGACATATACAACAGTAGCCAGTAGAACAATGGAGAATTCATTAAGTAAGAAATTTCCAAATGAATCTGATCACTATTTTTTTTCCAAAATAAACTCAGATTCCATTCCTGTGTCACGTCCACCCTCGTCCCGCAAGGAATGACACGACCACCAGAGCTCTTCTCACTGCAGTTTATTCCAGGACTTTATTCACTTTCTCTCTCTCTTCCCCTCTCTCCCCGGGCAAACCTCTCCCAGCCTCTAAGTAGGCATGGGCTGCCAATTCCAGATTGCCAGGTGGGCACTGCCCATAGGTTCACGCATATGCAGGCAGCTGATAATCATTGCGTTATCATAGCATAGGTCAGGCCTTAGCCATCTCAGGAGTTATTATACATCTCCATCAGGTGTGGCTCTATGCTGCTCGTTACATTCCTGGGCCTAAAAAGGCCTCTATTATCCTTTTATCTGGCACATTTATTGCTTTTCTCTGGTAGCATTGCTTATGAGAGTATTCTGTTTCTGTTTAGAATGTACATATTTTGTGTACAAAGTGCCACTTTTGGTGATTTTATTTAATTATCTTAAGGGCATTGTTTTACCATCTGTCTTAATACCTGTTAAATTATTACAATATTTCTAGTTTTATGTGCCTGACACAGCAACTCTATGTATTAGAGAAGGATAGACCTAGCCTCACAAACCAAGAAAACTTTATAGGCAGAAAATTTTTGAAACATCTCTGAAAAACCAAAGAGGCAAAAACAAATGTTTGACAGTCTTTCTCATGACTGCTCTCTAGTACCCTCTTCAGCTACCCACCAAGTTGTATTATCAACCACAAATCTCTAGTAATAAATGCCACCACTCTCTTTCACTGTATGAAAAACAAAAATAAAAACAGAAAAATGAAAGAAAGCAAACTGTAGTTTGAAAATCCACCTTGATGAGTCTGAGCAAACCATTTTAAACTCCTGAAATCCAAATCTGTGGAAAATGGCATACACAGACGTGGAGAGAGTTCACTTCGAAGACAAAGAACAGTTAATGACTTTTGATATTTTTTAAATGGCATGAAATTAAAATAATAGAATATTAAAAGTATACAGGAAAGTAGTGCCTTTCTATTTTCCTATATGTGAAAAACATCCTTTAGGTAATTTTAAGAGAAAAAAAAGAAGATTAAATTGGACCTAAAATTTACTGAAAATACAGCTTCCAAAAAGCTATCACAATATAATTACATTATAATTTTCCTTAAAGTTATAATTCATTGATTCTGAAACATGTAATATCATGGCTTATTTTTGGTTGTACTGTTTTAACCATCTTCATGCAAAAGGAATGTGTGTATATATTATACATATGTATCCATTTAAATATTGTTATTGTATATTACATCTTAATAAATGAAGATGGTCCTATTCCTCTTTTGCTAAGAATAATTTCTATTCTCCAATAAATTAATCATCTAAGAGAAAGAATAATTCTTGCTCTTAATATATACTATACAACTATAGAGTGAATATATTGCTTTCTCAATGTATCATTAGTTATTGTTTCCAAGATAGTCCATGG
>NW_026068152.1:1066304-1100873 GCF_014885135.2 Alexandromys fortis
TATATTCTCATACACTTAAATTAAATCTAGCTTAATTATAGTATCTAACACAATGTAAATGTATAAGTGTTCTTTATAATATTTAATTTCAGGAAATTTTAAAAAATCTTGGCGTCTTTTCAGTACAGATGTGATTTCTATGACTATTTTCAGTCTATAATTGGTTCAATCCACAGACACAAAGCATACAAGTATTTATATTTGTTTTTTAAGTACAAAGGAGTGTGTAAATTTTTCTTAAAACCTTCAGTGGCCATCAAATAAAAATGTGTGTCTCATTTTTTTCTGCCATTCTTTAATTTTTATTCAATTATTTTATGATGATTATTGTTTTCAATAACTTTATTCATTTTTATTTTCATTGCTTGTTCTTTCTCTAGTCTTTAGGAGAATGTTAGCTTCATGAAAAAAGGTTAGAATCAGAATGCACCTTGCTTTGATTTTTCTCTTAGTATTTCAAACATCACCTGGCACATACTCAAACCTAACAAGTTTTAATTGAAATAATAGAGATTCTTCTTTTAAAAATAGTTTTAGTACTTTAAATCATAACACTTGTTTGGGAGAATATTTACTGATTGTTAGAATTCAGGGTGTATTACAAATAATTCAGAGCTATTATCTCTTGTGCAGTTATGGTAATAATTAACTTATTAGTATGGTATTACATTGATTTCTTATTGGGATTTAAATAATGACTGAATATCTATAAAGCGGTACCACCAATAATGTACTCCTATGTTGTGCCTTGCAGGTCCTGAGACATATATATCTTATTTTTGTTTGAGGTATAAGTTTATAATATTCAGAAGAGAAAATTTTTGTATGTGACCAATAAATGAATGCTTCAAATAAAAAGGAGCAAATGCAATACAAGTTGCTAGACAGGAGCAAGAATCAAGAGAGACACTCAACAGTCTGTGAATGAAAAAATTCAAAAGGTAGCACTCTGTATTTTTTTTTACCAGTTCTTTTTCTTTGTTTTAGAGTAGGGATGACTCTGAATTAAAAATCACAAGATTTTTAGTGTAGGTAATTTTTTTTTTATTTTTCTCTCATATGTTACATTCTGATCACAGTTTCCACATCCTCCACTCTTCATAGTCTGCCTCCACCTCCAGCTCCCCATATCCACTCACTCCTCCTCAGTTTTTGATCAGAGAACAGCAGATCTTCTAGGGATATCAACCAAATACAACATAACAAGATGGAATAAGACTAGGAAAAATCCATCATGTCAACGCTGTACTAGGCAAACTAGAAGGAAGAAAAGGGTCCACAGTGTAGAGAAAAAAGTCAGAGACACTCCAATCCACACAGTTAGAAATACAACAAAAACACCTAGGTACACAACCATAACATATGAGAACCTAGGTCAGAGCCATACAAGCTTTGTGATTGTCACTTTCAGTCTCCTCTGAGCCGTGTTTAGTTGATTCTGTGGACCATGTTCTCAACATGTTCTCAACCCCTCTGGCTCCTACATTTAGATGTAATTGTCTTTATTTTTGAGTATGTCTATTATAACTGTAGAATATAATCCACTGTTTCCTATGGAGGCCAGAAGACTGTATAGGATTCCCTGGAACTGGAGTTACAGATATTTATGAGTCATAATATGGGTGCTACAAACTGAATGGCTGTCCTCTACAAGAACATGCAAAGCTCTTAACCACCAAACTCTCTCTAGCCTCAGATATTAGTTGTAAACTTAATTCTTAATTATGTCACCATATTTATAGTGTGAATGTGACCAAATATTGTAATCTCTTCAGCTTGGTTTCCAAAACTTTTGAAAGAGACATTATAATAAATAAATTTACAATTATTTATAAGAGACAATGTATATGTGACTTGAGAGAAAATTTTTGTTTTACATTAACCATGGAATTTAATTTTAAACTTTTTAAAATTAGTGATCCTGATTAGGTTATTTTTATTGCTTTATAAATAATACCATTGAAAATTTCCACTTCCTCCCCCTCCAGTCCTAAGAGAGGGTAAGGTACCCTTCTCTGTGGTAAGTCCAAGGCCCTCCCCACTCCATTCGAGGCCTAGGAAGGTGTGTGTCCAAGCAGACTAGGATCCCAAAAAGTCAGTACAAGCAGTAGAGACAGATCCCAGTGCCATTATCATTGACTTCTCAATCAGTCCCCTTTGTCAGCCACATTCGGACAGTCCAGTTTGATTACATGCTCATTCAGTTCCAGTCCAGCTGGCTTTGGTGAGCTCCCATTAGATCAGTCACACTGTCTCAGTGGGTGGACGCACACCTCACGGTCCTGACTGCTTTGCTCATATTCTCCCTCCTTCTGTTCTTCATCTGGACCTAGGGAGATCAGTCCAGTGCTCTTATGTGGGTCTCTGTCTCTATCTCCATCGATCACCAGTTGAAGGTTCTATGGTGATATTCAAAATAGTCATCAATGTGACTATGGGACAAGGCCAGTTTCGACATCCTCTCCTCCACTGCCCAAGGACCTAGCTGGGGACATCTCCTTGGACACCTAGGGACCCCTCTAGAGCCAAGTCTCTTGCCAACCCTAAAATGGCTCCTTTAATTAATATATGTTCTTTCCTGCTTCCATATCCTTCCGTCCTCCATCTCAACCATCCCACTCCCCCAAGCTCTTTCCAATCCTCCCCTTCTCCCTTCTCTCTCCCTGTCTCCCCTACCCTCCACCCCACCCCATCCCATGCTCCCAACTTTTGTCTGCTTCCAATATCCAGGAGGATCTATATATGGTTGTCTTTGGTTCACCTTATTATTTAGCTTCTCTAGGATTGTGAACTATAGGCTCAATGTCCTTTGTTTACGGCTAGAATCCACTAATGAGTGAGTACATACCATATTCATATTTTTGGGTCTGAGTTATCTCACTCAGGACAGTGTTTTCTATTTCCATCCATTTGAATGCAAAATTCAAGATGCCATTGTTTTTTATTCTAATGTGTGTATGTGTCACACTTTACTTATCCATTCTTCCTTTGAGGGGCATCTAGGTTGTTTCCAGGTTCTGGCTATTACAAATAATGCCTCTATAAAGATAGTTGAACAAATGCTTTTGTAATATGATTGGGCATCTCTTGGGTATATTCCCAAAAGTGATGTTACTGGATCCTGAGGTAGGTTGACTCCCAATTTTCTGAGAAATTGCCACACTGATTTCCAAAGTGGTTGCACAAGTTTGCATTCCCACCAGCAATGGATGAGTGTTCCTCTCCAGCATAGGCTATCATTGGTGTTTTTGATTTTAGCCATTCTGACAGTTGTAAGATGGTATCTCAAAGTTGTTTTAATTTGCATTTCCCTGATTGCTAAGGAAGTTGAACGTGACCTTAAGTATCTTTTGGCCATTTGAACTTCTGTTGAGAATTCTCTGTTCAGTTCAATATCCCATTTTTAAATTGGGTTATTTAGAATTTTAATGTCTAGTTTCTTGAGTTCTTTATATTTTTTTGAGATCAGACCTTTGTCTGTTGTGGGGTTGGTGAAGATCTTCTCCCATTCAGTAGGTTGCCTTTTTGTCTTAATGACTGTGTCCTTCACTTTACAGAAGTGTCTCAGTTTCAGGAGGTCCCATTTATTCATTGTTGCTCTAATTGTCTGTGCTACTGGGGTTTTACATCGGATGTGGTATCCTGTGCCCATGTATTGCAGACTACTTTCCACTTTCTCTTCTATCAGGTTCAGTGTGATTGGATTTATATTGAGGTCTTTAATCCATTTGGACTTGAGTTTTGTGCATGGTGATAGACATGGATCTATTTTCATTTTTCTTCAGGTTGACATCCAGTTATGCCAGCACCATTTGTTAAAGACACTCTCTTTCTTCCATTGTATAATTTTAGCTCCTTTATCAAAAATCAGGTGTTCATAGGTTTTTGGATTAATATTTGGGTCTTTGATTCAATTCCATTGGTCAATGTCTCTGTTTTTATGCCAATACCAAGCTGTTTTCATTACTGTATCTCTGTAATAGTGTTTGATGTCAGGGATGGTAATGCCTCTGGAAGTTCCTTTATTATATAAGATTGTTTTGGCTATCCTGTTTTTTTTTTTTTCAAATAAAATTGATTATTGTTCTCTTAATGTCTGTGAAGAATTTTGTTGGGATTTTGATAGGGATTGCATTAAATCTATAGATTGCCTTTGGTAGAATTGGCATTGTTACTGTATTGATCCTCCCAAATCCAAGAGCATGGGAGATACTTCTATTTTCTGGTATCCTCTTCTATTTCTTTCCTCAAAGCCTTAAAGTTCTTGTCAAATAGATCTTTTACTTCCTTGGTTCTGATTAGGATTTTTAGGTATTTCCACAAAGTATGTAACATTTCTAGGTCTCAGTTTCATCATGTACTAAGTGAGTATTATTGTATCTATTTGAGTCACTGTGAAAGGCACTTTATGACATTGCCTGAAAAGGTGCACAGTACATAAAATACTCAGCTACTATTGTGACTGATGATAGACTTTCATCCTTTTAAAATTTCTCCTCTTCTTTCTCTGTGTATGTTTGTGTGCATTTGTGTATGCATCTATAAAATGTAAGTTGTGTGTGTAAAAATGAGGTAACCCAAACCCAGAAAGACAAATATCACATGTTATTCATTAGTTGTGGATTTTCATGTGTTTATTTCATTTAGAATACCCATAGATGCCAGGAAAGTTTTAAGGGGCTCTGGGGAGAAACTTTTAAGTGAAGGGAGCTGAAGGATAGAATATGCTAGTATAAAGGTTTTAAGAGAACTAATGGGACAGAAAGGGTTAATTTGTAGTTGGAGGAGGGCAGTGTAAAAGAGGGACTGTGGGGAGGTATAAATAACACAAAAGATTTTAGAGAAAGTTGTATGGAATATTACTACTGTAGAAGCTTCCTAAGACACAACACACAGAGAGACACAATCACACACACACACATACACACAAACACACAGAGGGACTGAGACAGAGACATATAGGCAGAGTTAGTCAGAGACAGAGAGACTTAAAATAGACTTACTATATAAGGCAGCAATGTCCCCACTAGTCACCAGAGACAAAGAAATATAAATCCCTGTGCTAGAAATGGGTTAGTTCTTGGCTAGTGGAATATGGTAGACCCCAGATAATACCTGAAATTTTCAATACTCTTGGTTACCCACTAGGACTTGATGGTAAAGCCCTATTGCTGAAGATACAAAATAGCCATAGAACAGAGAGAGATTAACAGAGAAATTGACTTGGAAGAAACCTCACCTCTAATGTCTAGCTTTCACAGTGAAGGTGAATGCCACCAGAGGAAGTAAGTCATCATCAGTGTGAACCCTGTGAACTATAATAATGACTGATCTGGCAATACATGCCCACTTGTACAATAGTGGTATGAACATCTTGGGAGTAACCAAACACTGTTTTAATGTAATTCATAATCCACAAGATGAAACCCATATCTGACACTAACTGTTGGTACAAAAACCTATGCCTAGACAAGTCATAGGTCCTAGGGGAAAAACTACTATTATTCTGCTAAATGGACATAGATTATACCAATTCACATTGATTTATCATTATAACCTTAGATTAATGTGTCAATAAAATCTCACCAGAGAAGGTTCTGTTTGCAGTAGACAGTGCTTAATACAGAGATCCACAGCTGCCCAAGACACAGAGAACAAAAGGCTAGAGAATGTCCAGAAAGAATAGGATATTTACATTATATACTCTTCCTCTCAGACTCAGGGATCATTGTGAATGGGAGGGCATAAAGTGTGTAAGAGATAGAGGCAGTGGATGACTACAAGGTAATGGCTACTGGACATAACAGGGCAGCTACACATATGAACTCACAGCATCTGTGGTTGTATGCAGAAGCTCTGTGTAATCCCATGAGATACCAAATCACACAGCACGGAGGAGGAACTAATCACATAATCCAACCTATAGCCATGGATTTATTAGCAATTCCTAGCACCTGGGAACAGTAGTATCTGTTTCCTCCAAGAGTATAACACCAGGCAAGTTAACATCCTCCACTGGAAGACCACACTTTCAAGAATATTTGGGCAGAGCAAATTGTTCTTCATTTTTGTTTTATTGAGACAGAATTTCTCTGTGTTAACAGTCCTGGCTGTGCTGGAACTCACTTTGTAGACAAGGCTGGCCTCAAGCTTCCTGAGATTCGTCTGCCTCTGCCTCCCAAGTGCTGGGAATAAAGGCATGTACCACCATGACCTGGTGAAAATTGGGTGGATAGTGGAATGGATCTTGGGAGAGTTGGGGAATTAGGGTTGAATATGAACAAAAACATATTGTATGATATTTTCAAATAATGAATACAATTTAAAAATCCTTTTTGGTATATGAACAAAAAGAATGAGGGCTAAGGCTTACATTGCAAGAGCTTATATATTTATATGAGAGAGGTGCACAGACAGTAAAACAGGTGCACTGATTGTTCTAAGAATTGGTTTAGAGATCTGTGTCTCATTATAAGCTCTAAGATGTGTACTTAAGCTAAAGAAAAATAAACTTGCTGTGCTTTGATTGTGAGTAATGCCACAGTAATGTTATTCCTCCCATATCATTATGTTCTGTAACTGTTAAAAATATCAAATTAATGGTTTGGGTACACTTTCCAAGTATAAACATGTTGCAAAATGCTTGATGAGAAGATAGAAGGGGAGTTACACTCATCTTGCTTACCATTGAAAATTGAACAGATAATTTTATGAAGGTCAATGGCAATCAGAACAACTGAAGTACTTATTCAGCCTTAGAATCAAAAAAAGTAGATTAGGTGAAATTTTGGAAAAACAGGTTCATCATTTATTTATTGATTGATTGATTGATTGATTGGAGTGTGCAATATCAGGTGTTAGGGACTGGAGGTTATAGAGGTTCAATATCATACCCTGAGATGATTGGACAACAAATGTAAACACTCTTTGCAGATATAGGGCTGCTCACCCTACTGAAACTCTGAGAGCAAATGCAGAGATTTGGAGAAGCTGATTTCTTTTGAATCACATCTCCTTATTGTTCCTATTGATCCTTTGTTTCCTATGGTTTGTTTTCACAGTTGATAGCTATGTTCAGAGGCTTTGCATGTAGTTTTCTTGTTTGGACAACAGCCATGGGTGTGCTATTAAACATCTAAAGCAATTTTTCCAAAGCTCAGTCCTGATTTTCCAATTTCTATTGCAAGACTATTTCAACTACAGTTGATAAAAACCTCCAATGGTTTACCTGTTAGTGTAAAAGATGATTCAAAATACAATGATCAGCTCTTGTGGGTTGGAGATACCCTGCTTCAACACACCATTCAGTGTAACAACAATACTATGGTTTCTATAATAGGCTATGCAACTTTATGTGGATTCGTTGTGGCAGAAAGGAGTGATCTCTATAGGAAGCCCAGCTGAGACAGACTCAATACTACTATGGCAGCATAATTTTATGGCAAATTTATTTCATCATATTCTCTCTAGTATTTGTATAATCTATACTTTGAGTAGCTGGGAATGCTTAATTTTTAATATCTTCTTAGGATTTGGCTCCTTTCATTGTGGCTTTCCATTTCAGCCTGCTGTAGATCTCTTTTGAAATACCCAAATCTACTCTTTTAGAAATGGAGTTTTAAGGCTGTAATTCAGTGTATCCACTGAGGCCATTCAGCTAAATTGGCCACTCATTTCAGTCTAAACATTAAGAAAAACAGATTCAGTATTCAAAGGCAGCTGTCATTTAGCAAGTGCCTATTTTCTCCTAGATAGCATGCTACTCACCAGTCAATGCATGTGTGAAAATGCAGCTCCTCCCTACACTGCACTCATTTTCTCCAACAAAATCCATAACAGGTGTAGACTGATCCTCAAGACTCAAATGGCTAGATGAAATCTTGTATTTACAGAGGTATTAAAGTTCAAATTAAATTGTTTAAGGTGAGTCCTAATAAAATCTGACTGTGTATGCAAATAGAGAAAAGACCATCTGTAGGTCAGGAAGAGAGGAGGATCATAGAAAAAAAAACTACCCTTGCTTGCACTTAATTTTCTGATTTCCAGTCTATGGGGAAACAAATTACTATTTTAAAGGCTACCGTATGTAGTGTTTATTTTAGAAATCCTAGTATATGAATATAGAAGCCATAGCCAAGTATTTACAGCATCTACTTGTTAGAGGTCATTCAATTATAAGTGGGTAGAAACCTAAAATAGCATTGGTTTTTACCGGTATGGATATTTTTTTTGCAAAAAATATTTAATTTATAAACCATACACATTTAGTTAATAATTTGAACTTCAGACTCCAGTTTTTTTGCCATATATCACAATGTCATATTGTGTATGTACCTTTGTTTTGTAAGATTGTGGCATAAGCAATTGACAAAGGAAGATGGATGAGGCTAAAAATAGAGAAAGCTAAGTTGTCTTCTCATAATTCAAGCTGTTGATACATTTTTCTTTTAGTATATCTGATAGAAATGTGATTTCCTGGTGTCATAAACTGAAAGACAAGTTATTTTCCCAACTGTTTCTCTAACCTGTATACAGTTCTCTATAGAGGAGAAGCTAGATGACTGCAGTTCTTTCAGGATAGTATATAACTGAAGACAATTAGCCTTAGCTGGTAAATAGAAAAAATGTCATTTTTTTGCTAAGGTCATCAGCGTCATAACTAAGAGAGAAGGTATCAATATAAAATAATGGGTC
Source organism: Alexandromys fortis (assembly GCF_014885135.2). Classification (NCBI taxonomy): domain Eukaryota; kingdom Metazoa; phylum Chordata; class Mammalia; order Rodentia; family Cricetidae; genus Alexandromys; species Alexandromys fortis. Next base: position 1,074,999 of record NW_026068152.1, read on the forward strand.
TTATGATTGAGACAGAGGTTACAGGTAACTGACCAGGGAGTTCAATTAAGTGAGCAGTTTATTGAAGGCTTCACACATAACAACTATAATATTCTTTGATCTGTTTCAAATCACTAAATGTTAATAAATATTCTGGTTGAATATAAAAGAAGAGGAATGCCATGAAATGACATTGATTTACTGCTTATATATTCATTCATTTAACTAGTAATTTAAAAAGCTATGTTTGTACACAAGGCTGTGCTCTAGGTTCAGGAGTGTGAAAGAAACTGTTATACTTTCATGGAATTTACATCCTAAAAGTAAGAAACTGCCTATGAACACCTGATTTTTGACAAAGAAGCTGAAATTATACACTGGAAAAAAAAAGAAAGCATCTTCAACAAATTGTGCTGGCATAGTTGCATATCAACATGTATAAGAATGCAAATAGATACATATCTATCCCCATGCACAAAACTCAAGTCCAAATGAATTTTAGACCTCAATATAAATCTGACCACACTGAACCTGATGGAAGAGAAAATCGGAAATAGTCTTCAGTGCATGGGCATGGGAGATCACTTCCTAAAGACAGCACCAGTAGCACAGACACTGAGAGAAACAATAAATAAATGGGAATTCCTGAAACTAAGAAACTCTGTAAAGCAAAAGACACAGTCAATAAGACAAAAAGGTAGCCTACTGAATGGGAAAAGATCTTTACCAACCCTACATCAGACAGAGGACTGATCTCCAAAATATATAAAAAACTCAAGAAATGACACATCAAAATTCCAAATAATCCAATTAAAAATGGGCCTATAGATCTAAACAGAACTCTCAACAGAAGAATTTCAAGTTGCCAAAAGACACATAAGGAACAAGTAACTGCTCAACATCCTTGGCCATCAGGGAAATGCAAATCAAAAAAACTCTGAGATATTATCTTATACTTGTGAGAATGGTTCAGATAAAAACACCAATGGTAGCTTATACTGGAGAGAATGTGGTAGTGATAATGCAAACTTGTACAACCACTCTGGAAATCAGTATTACAATATCTAAGAAAATTGGGAATCACCCTACCTCAAGAACCAGCAATATCACTCTTGGAAATATACCTAAAAGACGCTCAATCATAGTACAAGCACATTTGTTCAACAATGTTCAGAGTAGCAATATTTGTAATAGCCAGTACATGAAAAGAACCTACATTTAGAATGGATCTTCTTCCTACCTTGAAAATCTTAATCTGAAATGTTCTCATAGATAAATACAGGCCCAAATATTTGTCTCTAATGTGATTCTAGTTCCTGTCATGATGACAATCAGTATTATCTGTTGCAACCATCTATCAGGTTCAAGTTTTGGACTCGGCACACTATTCATTTTTCTATACTGTCTAAAAATTTAAATATTAATATAAAAATGAAGGGCCTAGAATCCCATGAAGAATATAATTCAGCAGCATCCTCTTTTGTGATGTATCTGTAATGTAAATAAGCCAATTTAATCAGGCATTATTCTCTTGTTAGTTTCTGGGTATAATTATTAAAGGAGAAACAGAAGCCCAACAAAAATCACAATCGTGATCATTGTATTATTCAATCTTTACAAAAGACTTAAGGAAATTATTATCATCCAAATTTTTAGGAAAATATTTATAATTTTGCCTTCTTCATTAAGTTCATGTTAGAAGTATGTGGACAAACCCGAACTCAAATCTATTTAAACCTTCTATTGATACTTAAAATTCTATTTATTTATTTATTTATTAAAGATTTCTGTCTCTTCCCCACCACCGCCTCCCATTTCCCTCCCCCTCCCCCAATCAAGTCCCCCCCCCCCCCCCCCCCAAAGAGCCATCTGGGTTCCCTGCCCTGTGGGAAGTCCAAGGACCACCCACCTCCATCCAGGTCTAGTAAGGTGAATCACATTAAAGGAAGATAGATAGATAGATAGATAGATAGATAGATAGATAGATAGATCTCAAAGGTAAGATGTTTTAAAAATTATTCAAAAGGCTAGGAGCATATTTCAATTGCAGAATATATGTGTAATATGCATTGAATTCAAGACCCAGAAATACAAATAAGTAAATGTAGAAATTTTAAAAGTGTGATTCTCTAATCAACAGATTGCATAGTGCAACTACCTTGTACTTTTTACAGGCAAATAGAGACCAACATTTCAAATTTTTCATTAAAGGCAAAGATTTTTTTCATCATTGCATGCTATTTTTTGATGCCATAGAAACAAACAGGATAACAAGTCATATGTTTTGTTTCCCCCAATGCTGCAAAAATTTTGTTAGTTAAGAACATAAAGAAATATGTGGTTTTTCTTTAAGTTTCTTGTACTGGGAACTTAATTCTCAAGATATCCATGCTGGGAAATTACAAACTTTGCAGAGATTGGACCTAGTGAGCAGTCCTTAGATCATTCTTGCTCTCAGAAGGGATTTAAAGAGTTTCCTTTGTTATCCTGCTTTTTCCTAAGAACAGACTGACAAAAGAATGAGACTAATCCTTGAACACCTATTTTCTTGCCTCCTGTTTCCTGACACAGCCACTTCCTTTTTCATATGACGCAATCATTTTTATAGGATCCCTTGTCACTGCTTCCGTTGTTTTATTTTTCAGGATTCCAAACTCTGAGCTAAATTAACTTCATATTTTTAAAGTAATGCTGGCTCAGTACTGTTATTAGGGTTATTTAAAATAACAACACAAAAACAAGAAAAGAAAGTCAGTGCCCTACAAGCCAAATACATCAAACCTCTTATAATACTAAACATTCCAAACTTTATAAACCACACTGCCACTATAATATTCACACAGGACAATAAGAATTAAATTATAAGGGATTATTTTACAGACAACTCCAGGTTGACTTCTTTTTGATGGATTCATAATATTTGAATGTATAGGAACAACCCAGTATGAATTTTTACATTATAGAAGAAAAGGTATGATAGCATAAGGATGAGATTGTTATTTATATTGTTTATAAGACAGCAAGAGTAAATCCTGATCACAGAGTATAGAAAAATACCAGGAAATAAAGTCTGATAGATCCATCAGGTTCCAGATCATGAAGAACTTTAAGATGGAGGTAGTTTGTCACCATTACTCTTGGTTGCCCATCAATACATGGTGGTGAAACATACTGCCCAAGATACCATACACTTTGGTCACAGGAAACAAAATAATAAATTTGGTACCGATTAGGAAGCCTCTCTTCACTAGCCCCACATTAAACAGAGGACTGATCTCTAAAATATATGAAGAACTCAAGAAATTAATCATCAAAATAACAAATAATCCAATAAAAATGGGGTACAGACCTAAACAGAGAACTTTCAACAGAGGAATCTAAAATGGCTGAAAGACACTTAGGGAAATGCTCAACATCCTTAGCCATCAGAGAAATGCAAATCAAAACAACTCTGAGATTCCATCATATACCTGTAAAAATGGCCAAGATCAAAAACGCTGATGAAACTTATGCTGGCGAGAGCATTCCTTTATTGCTGGTGAAAATAATAATTTATACAGCCACTTTGCATATCAGTATGGCAATTTCTCAGAAAATTAGAAAACAATCTAACTCAAGACCCAGCAAAACCACTTTTGGGTAAATACCCAAAGGATTCTTAATCATACTACAAGGACATGTGCACAACTATGTTCATAGCAGCATTGTTTCTCATAGCAGAACCTGGAAACAACCTAAATGCCCCTTGACTGAAGAATGGATAAGGAAAAAGTGATACATTTACACAATGGAGTACTATACAGCAGAAAAAAATAATGAGATTTTTGAAATTTGCAGGCAAATGGATGGATCTAGAAAACATCATTTTGAGTGAGGTAACACAGACCCAGAAAGACAGTTATATGTACTCACTCATAAGTGGCTTTTAGACACAAAGCAATGAAAATCCAGCCTACTATTCAGAATGCCAGAGAACCTAGACAACAATGAGGACCCTAAGAGAGACATATATGGATCTAATCTACATGGGAAGTAGAAAAAGACAAGATTTCCTGAGTAAATTAGGAGCATGGGGACCTTTGGGGAGGGTTGAAGTAGAGGGGAGAGGAAAGGAGAGGAGCAGAGAAAAAATATAGTTCCATAAAATCAATAAAAAATTAAAAGATAAAAATAAAAAAAATCTTAAAATAAAATTTATAAAAAGGGAGCTTTCCTAATAACCAGCTTTCCTAGTATCAAAATTTGCTATACAGGCTGCTGGGGGAAAGAAGTCATCAGGTCTCTTCTCCAGTTGTTAGCCCCATACGCTACAATAAGGACACTAGTGTCTATGAATATTATGGTATTTAAATTTAATTTAAAAGCAATGTCTGATCATTATATGCTGAATTTTAGGATTGGAACTAACCTGTAGATTTGATAGAAGATAGGACTACAGCTTTCCCTTCTTTCCACCTGTCTTTCATTCAGATTTGGAATTTCTGTATTAACCATAGAACTCACTACAAGTTTTTTTCTACTGTGTAAGTTCTTGTTCTTCACTCTTCTTCCCATCAATCATGTCAATATCTATTTTTTTTAGAATCTTTTAGAAATGTCAATTGCCATTATGACTCGATCACAAGGTAGATAGGAGCGTACAGCAATTCATTAATTTAGGAGTAAATGGGCACACATCATATAGCTGCTATTCAAATACCCATGTTATTTTATTAGTATAGAGGTGTTTTGGAGGAGGATCTGCACCACCAGAAACTGTTCTCTTAATCCTACTATCATTTGTATATTATATCTGTGTTTTCATCTCTATATCCATTTGTCTATCTCTATCTGTATTTTTATCTCTATCTATCTCTGTGCATATTCCATTTAAAGCAGTAAATGAAAGTTGAATAGGTTACTTTCAGACATAAATGGTTCAGAAATAGGCATTTCTCTCCATTGTATCTTTTCCACTGCCTGATTAAAGGAATATAATTCAGTCAGTAAGCGAAACCCCATGGCTTTATGACATTGCAGAGCTATCAGGGGGTGGAGTAATGGTTTCCTAAACATCTTAATGGTCCACAGAGAGTCTGTTTCAGCAAGAAGTGCATTTTCATTCAGGCATGGAGATTTACTGCCCTTTCAAGGAGGATCACCAGTTCAAGGCCAGCCAGAGAGAATGGCAGACATAGAGAGGAAATAAACTATCACAAACCACGAAAATTTTCACTTGCTATAGAAAATAATATTGCTGAAACTTACATAACGTGAGTGGAAATGGTAGGGTATATTTTAGCACGGCATGATGGACTAGAAGTTTTAGAAATATACTCCAAATAAAAGTATTAATATATGACCTTGAGGATAGCAGGCAATCTCCCAATCTGTTAGAACACAAATAAAGCAATGGAAATCCATTTAGTGCTTAGAATTTGTCTAGAAACTATTCAAAAACATTATTTTTAGTTTCTAACACTGTATGCCTATAACATGCATCATGGTTGATTACATACATATACACATTTGTGCATATATACATATCTGAAAGTTTCCTTGGAGAAGTTTTGATAGTTCTGAGAGTTGTATTATAGACAAGGAAGTTAAAATAATTCCACAGGCTTACATGTTGGACAGAAATAAAATGAGCTCATGCCTTATTTCAAAGTCATTATTAGCTATTAATTCCTAGTACTTCTTTTAATTTGTTTAAATTGTTTCTTTTATTATTGAGATCATAATGTAATGACATAATTTTCCCTTCTCTTTTCTCCCCCAAAACCCTCCCGTATATTTATCCCCAACGTCCTTCAAATTCTCGGTCTCTATTTTCACTAACTTTTATTGCATGCATATATTATGTGCATATAGCTAGAAGTTGTTTAAATTTAATTCTATCTTTCATGGAATGCCCTTTTAACCTTCAAGACCATCTCATGGCTGGAAACATATCACTTGAAATTCCCCCCCCCCCCTTGTGTGTGTGTCTCTCTCTGTCTGTCTGTCTCTGCTGCCACTAACCCACTAACCTATTAGGGATTTTTTTTTCTTTAGTTACTTTGTTATACATAGGAATCTGACAATTTATCCTCATGTTGGAAGTTTCTATGGCATGACCTCTTCTGACCTGTTTCTTTCTTTCTTTTCTTTTTTTTTTTGTTTTTGTTTTTTCGAGACAGGGTTTCTCTGTAGCTTTGGTGCCTGTCCCGGAACTAGCTCTTGTAGACCAGGCTGGCCTCAAACTCCCAGAGATCCGCCTGCCTCTGCCTCCCGAGTGCTGGGATATGGCTGTTTCTTCTAAAGCATATACATATATACTTATTTATGTTTTATCCCAGTATAAAAAGTACAGGCATTCTTCAGTTACAGCAACTTCTATTTGCCCTGTCTTTGTTCATTTAATTTTTAAATTGTTATCTTTGCTTTGTTATGTTGATATTTAACCTAAAATCTTGCCCTTTAGGTTGTCTAGTTGATGTAAGTTATATGTTAATGTTCTGTCTGTTAGCCTCCAGGAAGCTTATTTCAAGGTCTTCGTGTGATTCTTTTGATGACTCTTTCCCCTGGCTTATGATAAGCTGCAAGCATCCCACAATAATCACCCTCTGAGAAAGTATACTCATAGCATATCAATAATTCTTTCCAGAAATCCATTCTAAATGCCAAATCCTTTTATCAAACCATCCAATCTCTTTTGTACGCTAAAAATATCGTATCCCACTACGTTCCTCCCAGCAATATTCAACTATTTTTGTAAATCCCACATGATAAACTGATACTTGATGTAATATAGCATTTAAATTTTTAGAACATAAGTCAAAACACATATTAAGTATCTTCACGTTAATGATATTAAAAATTTCCAAATAAAATAACAAAAACAACTGAAAATGACAGAATAAAAGAAAGAGGATATTGAGAAGAACAATAGATTATAATTATAAAACTGATCTCATTCAACAATCTGAATTCTGCTATCAAGCAATGAATTACTCCTTGAGCATGGAGTTCTAATTTGCATTCCACAAATTTTAAAAGCAATGCAATATCTAAACAGATGATCCAAAGGAACTGTTAAGAGCAGATTTGAAGGCTAAAAAGTGAACTTCTTCAGAACAGGATTTATAATTCTGACAAAGTGACAGAGAAACATCATTCTAACTTTCCACGGGTAATGACCAGGAGGTTTATTTTATGCATACCAATGAATGGTCTATAAAAAACATTTAACATTACCTCCAATCAAAAGCATAAAACTCACAAGGGTACACTGCTCTGAGTTAGCTGATTGTATTCACTTGTTGTAAAGATATGCTTTCCCAGTGTAAAGTGGGATGGAATTAGTGAGACTGAAAGTAGAGCACAGATAGCACTAGAACAGTGGCTTATATATAATGAAGGCATCAACAACAGCACCCTTCATATTTTGTTAGCCATATTGGCAGTGGCAGACAATGTTGCTTCAGAAAAGGTTGACTATTGCAGCAACAGTATGGAATGATGTCATATTGATAGTGACAGGCAAGCTTCAGAATACACCAGGGTGCTATTATTTTTTTCTGTCCACACTGCAGAGCATAGAGAGGACTTGGATATGGGATCTGGATCAGATAACCATATAATTTATCCTTTAAAGAGTGACTGCTTTTAGAAGTGAACACAAGTACTGTTAACTCTATACAACAGGTACAAAAACGTCCTGGAAACACTGGGATATAAAATTGTCTAAGTATAAAGGACAAGTTACCTTTTCATTGTGTCTCTGAGTTAACAAATAGAGTAATTAATTACTCAGTTTTTGGTGGCATGGACGAATTTTGTCATTATATCTATTTTTAGGAGGAGTACTTAGCAACCAATGAAGACAATTCTTTATTCCTTATGCCTTATTCAATTATTTTCTAAGACATCTAGCTTTATTTGCAGTCAGTCATAAGTTATCTATATCTATATGCCTTTTTCCAAATAAATTTAGTATAGTTTATAATATCAGCTTCATATTAAAGCATACAGAGAATTTTGCTTATCTTAAGTCACTGCCTCTGAAAAGCCTCTTGATTTTCAGTGACTTTTGGAGAGTTGAGAGCTTCAGGTAGTGTGAGGGGAGATACAGATGACTGGGTAGCTGGAAGAATAAAAACAAAGTCTAAGGAGCTTAATTTTGATGTGAGGGTTTATGAGAGTTCTTGCAAAGTTTTCAGAAGTATGGGAGCATTCAATTGAATTTAATAATAATGCTTGCTGCCTATTCTGTGCTACATATAATCTGTTCTACATGAATTTATAATCTGTTTGGAAAAACAAAAATCTGCACATGAAAGAATTAGTGAACAAACCAGGATTATTAGATCACAAAGTGTGAAATTCAGTAATGAATACTAGAGCATAACATGTTTTGAATGTAATAAGAAAACATTATTAAGGAAAGTATGTTGCCCAATACTGGCATTTCATCAGTTGGTAAACATAGTTAAAGATACTGATAGAAACAAATTCACCTTTCACCAAACACTGACACTCCTAAATTTCCACAGTGTAGAGCTGCCATCATAATGTAGCTGTCCAGTCAATGATGGCATTTTCGCAACCCCCAAAACATTTCCTTATGCATTCTCTTGTTAAAATGCTAGTGGTTTTCCATACTGAAATGAGGACATAAATGTGTGTAACTGTGGGATGGATATCCTGATGAAGCCACTGTGCTTTTGCTGTATTTAATTTATCTCTCTGTCAGCTGGATGCAGAGAAATCCCAGCAACCGACTCTGGAACTAGCTCCTTCAACCACCATATGGAGGAAAGTGGAATGTTGAAGAAGAGCAATTACATTTGACTCTTCACATTAATGAGACATTAACTTCTATTTTGTTGAGCCATGGGCACTTTCAGGATTTCTTTGTTACAGCAATTAGTATTGCTCCAAATAATATGGACACAAAGTTTTACAGAAGTCCTCAACAACAGGCCATCTCATAGTTCCCCAGGATTTAATTGCTTACTGATTAGTATGTTCCATTATTAAAAGTAATTAGCAAATACATTAGTTCCTTCTCCTTGTTTACCTAATAATAAGTGATGTTGAAATAGGAGCGGCGGCGCTGCGTCCCCGGCACCCGGCCGCCCGCATGGCTAGCTTATGCCCCGAAATAATTACACGGAAACTGTATTCTTTCAAACACTGCCTGGCCCGGCTAGTTCTAGCTCTTATTGGCTAGCTCTTACATATTATTCTAACCCATTTCTAATGTTCTATGTAGCCCACGAGCTGGCTTACCAGGGAGGATCTTAACCTGCATCTGTCTGGAGCGGGAGCATCATGGTGACTCACTCAGCTTCTTTCTCCCAGAATTCTCTTCTGTTTTCTCCACCCACCTAAGGGTGGGCCTATCAAGGGGCCTAGGCAGTTTCTTTATTAATAAGAAATCACTCCCACATCATTTCCCCTTTTTCTGTTTAAACAAAAAAGAAAGGCTTTAACTTTAACATAGTAAAATTACATATAACAAAACAGTTATCAAGTAAGAATTACAGTTACAATATTTATATCTATTTTATCTCTTATCATAACTAAGGAAAACTATAACTATCTATTCATTCTTCAACTCCATCAAAGACTCCAGAAGGATATAATATTACCTAAGTACACAAGAAATAAGAAAACTCTAGAAATGACAGAGACATCTCGCTGCCTGGACAGTCACCCAAAGTTCTTTGGTACCGTTGGGGCATCCATCTTCGGCCTACAGGCCCATGGTATCCAGATACATTTCCATGAAGCAGGAAATTTCAAAGACAGTTCAGTCATTTTCTGCTGTGTCCTGCAGAATGTCTCGCAGACTCTTTCATGAATCAGGAACCCCGAAAGACCATCTCACCTTTAGGCAAGTTCAGCAGTCCTCTCTCTGAGGGTTCTCTGTGTCCAGTTTATGCAACAGTCCAGGCAAGAGCAGTTTCTTGCCCAAATGACTATCCAACTCCATAAGGATCCTCTTCGATGCCCATCTTCCTCTTGAAGTAGCTGGTGCTGCCAGGAGCAGACGTGTCTCCTTGTCATGAAAAGTCCTAAGTTATTAAAATATTTTAAATGCCATATTCTGCAGTCTTTGAAAGATATGAAGAATGCCTATCTAACTGAAATATATCTCTATATATCTAGAAAATCTAATTAACATGACTACAAGCTTAACTATTAGCGATGATTATCCATTAACAACCTATATTTCCTAATTATACATTACATTTTTAAATGAACTACACAATCACAATACCTTAATCAAGATCAAAAATACATATACATATAACAAAATTGACCTTAAAATCCATACCAATGCAAATTATTCATATCTATATCATATCCCCCTTTAAATGTAAAAGAACATTTATAAACAATATTTGGGAACATGGGCGTAGTTTTTTCTTTCCAAACTGCTTCCTGCTGAATAGGGGCGTCGTTAATTAGGTCTTTTGTGGTATAACCTGTGTGCCAGGGTCATCTCGGTTGGCAGTTGAGTGAAGTAATTTTTTGAGGGTGTTCACAGCAACCTTTCAGGAGGGCGTGGTCTATCATACCAAATCGGAATAGATGCAATCCACAGGGTCACATCCTCTGTGAAAACAAAAGAAGGACTTTTCCAAAGCATCATATCCTTAGACCCAAATTCTGAAGTCAAGATACCTTTAGAACATATGTGCAGGTTCAGCTTAGCAGCCCATATAATGAAATGTCTCTCTGTACTTAGCTCCTTCACAGTCAAAAATTTTAAAGAAAACACAATGTACATAATCAAGACTCTCTGTGAATTTTCCATGTTTACGTGGCTTATTTTTCTTTATTTCTCTTAATCTATAACTATCTGTACTTCTGTACTCTGTCTCTTTAAAGACTTTACCCTTTTTCTTTTTAAGACATTAACTTTATTCTTTATATTCTTTTTCTTCTCTCTCCCAAGCCTACGTACATTCATCCAACAGTGTCTGATTCTGTTTTACTGTGAATCTGTAATTTTTTTACTATCCAGGAGCATTTCTTAAAATGTTAAGCAGTTCTTAAAAACTTAAGTTGCACCATGTACAAGTAATACGGTACTGCCTGTGTCCTGCCCAGTCTAAACCTTAACTGTGCAGTTTTAAGGTAATTACGGTAGTTCCTGCCTGAGACCAGCACATTTCAGCATGGCAGAGCTGAGCCAAGCCGCTCCTGCCTCAGAGCCATTTGGTGCCCCTGAGCCACACACAGTTCCAGGCACACAGCAGTCCACATAGGAGCCACAATCAGCAATTTAATTCTGAGACTGGGTGTGCAGCACAGAAACTCTTTTCATCCAAGTTACAGCCAAATCTGACATGTAGAGCACTGCACAGTCTGAAAACGTGTCTCTGTATGGCGGCAGGAATCCGCCATGCTCTTCTGCCTGCCTAAGCCTGATTCTACCTTCTGCCCAGGTGCAGGCGGGGAGCGCTGAGCCATCTGCACCGTCTCAGAGCACTCTCCTCCGTTCCCAAGGGGCAACACAAACATCCAGTCCCATAAAAGCCTTGAAATGCTTTAAAGCCAGAGTTCACACTGGCAGCACAGCCCCAGGAAGCTGTGCTTTAAAATGATGCAGCTTTTTTTTTTTCTGGTGCTGTTGCTGAATCAGGAAATTTCTCTACAGCACACCATCAACAAACAGCAAAAATCTGTGTTAAACTCTCTCTCCCTTATTTTTAAGCCTTCTCAGGTTTTTAAGTGGATTCAGTCCATCACGTCTGGGTGCCATCTGTTGAAATAGGAGCGGCGGGGCTGCGTCCCTGGCACCCGGCCGCCCGCATGGCTAGCTTATGCCCCGAAATAATTACACGGAAACTGTATTCTTTCAAACACTGCCTGGCCCATTATCTGTAGCCTCTTATTGGCTAGCTCTTACATATTGTTCTAACCCATTTCTAATATTCTGTGTAGCCCACGAGCTGGCTTACCAGGGAGCATCTTAACCTGCGTCTGTCTGGAGCAGGAGAATCATGGCGACTCCCCGACTTAGCTTTCTTTCTCCCAGAATTCTGTTCTGTTTTCTCCACCCACCTAAGGGTGGGCCTATCAAGGGGCCTAGGCAGTTTCTTTATTAATAAGAAATCACTCCCACATCAAAGTGATTACAAAAGAAGGTTAGAAAATACTAATATTTGACCCAGTCTTTCATTATCCTTTCTTGTCTAAAGTAATCCCAGAGTGGCTGAATTGAAGAATTGATCTCTTTACACAAGTTTGAACAATGCAAGTATAACAGGGTAGAGTCCTGTCTAAAACAATCATATATTAAATTCATATTTAGTATAAACACCCTATGTTGTACAGCTCTGAGATTTCAAGATTTCAAATTTCTTTTGCCTTTAGATATATTGAATGACAATTGCATTAGAATTTCATTAATCGTGGGAGTTTTGCTAAAAACTAGAGCATGGGTTAAAGAGTTTTACCTTACTTGCATTGAAATGCAATATCACACAAATGTTCAAGCAGCAGATTTATATTGAATGCCCTGCTTTTGGCAGATTGATCTGTGAATGTTGTCATGTCAGATTTGAATTGGTAGGAGAGTTATAGAAGATTATTGTATTAGCCCATGCAAGAAGTGATAAGCAAACTGCACTAAGGTACATATAAGCAGATTTGAACAGAGAGCAAGCATGCTTCAAACTTGCATGACTTAAAATATAATTCTTTCAAAATTAATCTTGAAATTTAACATAAAGCCAATCAAATCTCAAGTAGGATGTTCTTTTTATTTATATCTTGGAAAATGATTCTAATATTTATCTGAAAACCAAAAATAAAGGCCCTTGGCACATAGGCAAGTTCTTTGGGATAAAGGTTCATGGCACATAGGCAAGTTTGGGTCAGTACTATATACTGACCAATCTGAATATGATAACCAATTAATGGGCTCATCCTTGGAGAAGACTAATTCTTTTTCTCTCAGCAGTCTGTCTGGGGCTCTTCATCTATGTGCTTTGCCACCTTTCTTTTCCCCCATTCATACTGGCTGCTATAGTTCAAATCTTTAGGTGGCCAAGTCCTCCTAAACCTCTTCTCCATTTCCTTCTCCATGACACCTGTATATTACTATTACCATTTCCTACATGGCTTAGTTTAAACATCATTTTCTTAAAGAGTTATTTCTTCATATTTCCACCATATGTTAGGTATCTTGTCATCCCTTAACACAAAATTCTCTTTATGTCTTTTATATCCCTAACAGAGAAATAAATTTATGTTTACTACCTGTTTTTATTTACACTACTAAGAAACTTTGGAAAGGTAAGTTTGTTTCATGCATAAGTATGTCATGGGAAATTTGAAAAGTTCCTGAAATGGTGCAGGAGAATTGTCTGTATTCTGTCAATCATGTTTTGAATAATTGCTGATTGGCCAGGCAGAAAGTATATGTGGGTCAATTAGACAGGAAGTAGAGGTGGGGCAATGAGAACATAATTCTTGGGAAGAAGGAAGCCTATTCCTCCCATTCCTGCCCAGACCACCGAGAAGCACCATGTAACCTACCCGGCTGAGAAAGGTATCAAGCCATGTGGTTAACATAGATAAGAATAATGGGTTAATATAAGCTACAAGAGCTAATAAGAAGACTGAGCTAATGGGCCAATCAGTTTTATAACTTATGGAGATATCTGTGTGATTTTCTTTGGGGCTTGCAGGCTGTGGGGTACCAGGTGGGACAGAAATCCCAACAAGCCAGCCCTCATGTTACTGAATGGCACCCACGTGGATAACTGCATCCACAAAAAGCCTGAGAAAATTTGGGAAAGAATAGAGTAAGGCATGTTTTCTTGATAGCAGCAGTTTCTCGGGTCTGCTCTGCTTGCTAGAGGCAAGCAAGCACTCTCATCTAAGAGAGGCTTCCTGACTCAGCCTTAGCTGCAAAACCCTGCAGCTCTTTTAAGAGGTCTTGCCACAACTTTTAAATGGTGTTTATGAAAAGCTGACCACATGCTTCTCGGATTTCAGCTGTAGCAGGAAAAATGCTGAGCTGTTTTAAAATGCTGGCTTTCTGGACTGTACTGCCAGTGTAAACTCTGACTCTTTGAGGCAGGAGGGCTGAGTACAGAGAGAGCATTTGACTGTTGTTTGTGAATATGCTGTTACAACTTGATTGCTGGCAAGGACCTTGACATGCCATAGAGATGTGGCCATAAACAAGGTTCAGGCCGGTACCTCAGCTGTGAGGCTGGAATCTCAGGAAGCTAAGAAATGGGCTGGATCCAGCCATCTAAGCCATGGCTCTCCATATTGCTTAGTAAATTAAAGGCTCATGTGGTCAGAAAAAGAGAGAGAGATACAGTAAAGAGAGATTCAAAGAGGAAGAAAACCTCTAAATGGTTTACAGTGTGTTAAAAAGAAAAAAAGGTTAAAGTTCTTAAAAAAGAAAGAAAGAGTAGTTTGGGTGTGGTAGTACGCACCTTTAATCCCAACACTTGAGAGGCAAAGGTAGATTGAAATCAAAAGGTATATTACTTTGGAGAAGAGATTTTGCTTTTGTTTCCACAGGAAATGAGAGGCTATGGATTCATTCTGAGTTAAGAAAAAATAGGTTTGGTCAAGGAAGACCACCTGAGAAATCTCTGGTAGGAACAGATGGCCCAGATGCCAGAGTTCTACATCCAGAACAGGTTCAAGTCTGCTGCCTGAGATGATCAAGACTCACAGAATACTCCAGTCAGGACTTGATCATAATTAAAAATTTTCTTTAGGTCCCTTCAGTGCCCCCAACCAGCCAGAAGTAGCCTGAAATACTATGCCCACATTCCCCCAAAACGGACTGGGGATATTTTTGTTTGTTTGTTTGTTTAAAAAAAAGAGAGAGAGAGAGAGGGAAGTGGTGCTGGAGAATTGTCTGCATTCTGTCAATCATGTTTTGAATAAACACTGATTGGCCAGGCAGGAAGTATTGCGGGGTCAATAAGACAGGAAGTAGAGGTGGGGCAATAAGAACAGAATTCTGGGAAGGAGGAAGCCCATTCCTCCCATTCCTGCCCAGACCACCGAGAAGCAGGATGTAACCTACCCAGCTGAGAAAGGTACCAAGCCATGTGGCTAACTAGATGAGAATAATGGGTTAATATAAGCTACAAGAGCTAATAAGAAGACTGAGCTAATAGGCCAATCAGTTTTATAACTTATGGAGATCTCTGTGTGATTTTCTTTGGGACTTGCCGGCTATGGGGTACTGGGTGGGACAGAAACCCTAATAAGCCATACTTCATGTTACACTAAAATTTAAGAGGTCTTTAATAAAGAACCGAGGAAGAAGAAAGTGAGGAGGGAAAGAATGGAGACAGAAGGGAAAAAAGAGGAGAGAATAGTGAGAGAGAAAAAAAAATTACATATGAACTTTGGAAGACCTTACATTAAAATTTTGATAATTGTTATTTCTAAAAATGTGAAATCAATTATTTTATTTTTTTGCCATAGTTTTTTGAGAAAAAATACATGCAATGAGATTTTTTATTTTTATTTTTTACAAACAGAAGAAGGAGCACCAAGTATTTTGTTTTGAAAAGTAAAAAGGGCAAACCTGACAGAATCCAGAGATAGCGAAGTATAGGAGGAACATGAGAAGAGGAAGTCAAAGGCAATACTCACACTCCAAGTAAATAACAGAATTGAAGAATGTTTTATAATTTCTTTCATCTGAACAGAAATCTTTCACTTTATTTTTATCTAATTATAGAAGTCCTGATATAACACATTTGCCTTGGAAATATATTTTTGATATTGGTGGTGTATATTTGATACTGGTATCAGGGAAGTAGGTGATAAAGTTTTGGTACAGAGTAGTGACTTAAGGTATCAAATAAAAATGGTTTTCGAGAGATGTAGAGAATCAATTTTTTCTGTGTGTTTTACCGAATGAAAGAAAGTAAAAAAGCATGAAAAGAGGGATGGAGTTCTAAGGAAAGGGAGCAAGAGAACTAGACAGAGTGCTTTTGTGTGTTGAGTGAGAATCAGAAATAGAAAGAAAGATTCTCTTTTGATAAATCCAGCATTATTTTATTAATTTCAAAATCAGATATTTATGAACATAAAAATTTTGTTAATTTAAATATTGAACTGGGGAAATATTTAAAGTCAAATAATTCTGTAGCTACAAGAAAATTTCCATCATGTGTTTTTATTTTTCAATAATATTTTTTATTATTATTTAATTGAAATTTTACATATAAATCCCAGTTTCCACTCCCTCCCCTCCTCCTGACCCCTCCATCTTTCCTCCACCACACTCTCAACACTTCCTCAGAGATTGATGTGGGAGTGTCATATATCAATCTGTTGATTTCATTGGCTGAGCAATAAAGAAACTGCTTGGCTTAGCTTAGAGCATAGATGGGAGGAAGAAACAGAATAGAATTCTGGGCGGAAGAGGAAGTGAGGTCAGACTCTGCTCTGCTCCCGGAGAGTCTCGACAGCTCTGCACTCTGGAGCAGAGACGCCATGGCAGCTCTCCCGGGTAGACGCGATAGCTCTGCTCTCTGAGGCACATGCGATGAAGATGGATGTAGGCTAGAATCTTCCCGGTAAGCGCACCTTGGGGTGCTTACACACATCATTAGAAATGGGCTAGTCCAGGTGCGAGAATTAGCCTGTAAGGGCTAGAGTTCATGGGCCAAGCAGTTCTTAAATGAATACAGTTTGTGTGTTGTTATTTCGGGCATGAGCTAGCCAAGCGGCCGGGGTGTTGGGGACGCAGCCACACCGCTTTCTATTTCAACAAGAGATGGTAAGACTTCCCTTGGGGAGTAAACGAAATCTAGCACATCACTTTAAGGTAGGACCAAGGCCTCCCCACTTTATCTAGGCTGTGCAAGGTATCCCTCCAAAGAGAATGTGCTCCAAAAAGCCAGTTCAAGCAGTAGGGATAAATCCTGGCCCCACTGTCAGTGGCCCCACAGATTATCCTAGCCATATAACTGGCTTGAAACCAGCTTGATCATGGTGTATATATTTTATGTGCCTTTGAGCTGTAGTTCTTTTTCTATCCCTATTGTTCTTAAGTTTTCCCTTTTAATGGTGCCCCAGATTTCTTGCATGTTTTGTGTCCCTCTATCGTATTTTCCTTGACTGAGTTTTTCTCTTCCAGCTCTTGTATTCTGTCGGTTATGCTTGCATAATCAGATTTGTTTACCCACATTTTCCATTTCCAGAATTCTCCGGGTTTGTGTTTCCTTAATGCCTCCATTTCAGTTTTTAAGTCTGGAACTGTTTGAACTGTTTGCTTCACCTGTTTGATTGTTTTGTCTTGATTTTCTTGGGTTTGTTTAAGAGATTTATTGATTTCTTCCAATTTTTTGCTTTTCTTTTTCTCTATTTCTTTAAAGGAATTCTTCATTTCCTCTTTAGGCATCTCTATCATCTTCCTAATGTTATATTCAAGGTTATTTTCTTCTGCTTCTTCTGGGTTAGGTTGTTCAGGTCTTCCTGTTGTAAGGCCACTCGGTTCTGGTTGCTTTTTGGTTACTGAATGTATTCTTGCATTTGCGCCCACCCATCTATTCCTCTAATTGGTTCAGGCAATGTCCAATCCGTGCAGTCAATGTCTGTGTCTTGGGGATCCTCTCTTGGACCAATCATTGTAGTTGCTGTCTGTGTCCTAGGGAGCCACTCTTGGTTCACTCTATACAGTCACTATTTGTTTCTCAGGGGGCTGCTGAGGTCTCCAGGGATGGGTGGATTTGAGGGTGGAGTGGGACTTGTACATTACAGGGTCTGATTAATAGGGGCTGGGTTTTGGAGCAGCCTGCCTACAGGTAGATTGCCCACTGATTTTCTAGTGAAGCTGAGGTAGGTGGGGGAAGGGCTCTGGGTTTTTCCCTGGGGTCTAGAGACTGGACTCTCCAGCTGCAGAGCTGGTCACTCATCTCTTGGTCAGCTCTGAGCAATCCCAGTCTGTATCTCAGAAAGCCACTGAGGTCTTGGGTAATTTATGAATTTGGCCATAAAATGGGACTTATCGTTTATAGGGTTCGATGGATGGCAGTTGGACTGGCCTACCTGCAGGAGGCTTGCCTGTTCGCTGGCTAGTGAAGATTAGGCAGGTGGGGAAGGGACCCAGGGTTTTACTCCTGGGCCTAGGGCCTAGAGACTGGGATGTCTATTTAGAGAGCTGGTCACTCACCTCTTGGTCTGCTCTGTGCAGTCATAGACTGTGCATCAGAGATCCTCTGGGGTCACAGGGAATGGGTGGGTTTGAGGGCAGAATGGGGACTCGATGTGGGGTAGAAGCAGCCTACCTGTAGGAGGCTTGCCTGCTCTAAAAGTGTGCCACTATGCAGTTGATTGTAGCAATTTGGTTTCTGAAAAAGAAAATATCAACTTCTAACTAAATGCTTGTATAATATGGTTTGGAGGATGAATCTGGATCAATTTGGGAATGAATTTAGAAATAATGATTCCAGTTCTTGGCTTGAGCAGGGGGAGGCTGTTTGATATAGGGGGAACATAAAGATATACTTTGACATTTTTTTTCTCTATTTGAGAAATTCAGGTATAAAAATCTTTCTTTTGGACTCTTTTATATATGGTCCAAAGAAAGTTTTGCAAATATAAATTGCTTTCTGGGTTTTAAAAGGTTATAGGTATTAAACAAAAAAAGTTGCTAGAAACCCTAAAATTTAGACTGATATTTCTCTAACAGTCAAATGTTTCCCTTTATGTTTTAATAACAGAAAAATTATGCAAGTGTCAATGTACTCTAGTATTGAAATTACCCTATCACATTAATTAAATATTATATATAAAATGCTAACTTTGTTCAATTATTTTTGATTTCTAAGATTTTTTTTTCAATTCTTATTTATGATGAGTGTTTGAGATCACTGCTCAACTGTGTTAATTGCTTATATTTCTGTTTAGGAAACATTCCATCATACTCAGTAGCTGTGAAATCTTTCACATACAGGTAGTTGGAGAACTTCTCATTGTAAAATGCCAGAATCTAGCCAGAAGTCTTTTGAAAACCTATAGAAAGTAGTACAACACAGCAAGAGTCTGTGGTGCTATTAAGATGACATGTTCCACATACAGTTAACTTTTTAAAAATATACCATGTAGTTCGGGGTGGTGGCCCATGCCTGTAATCTTCAGGAAACGCCAGCAGCAGGCTTACGAATTTTGTTTAAAAAAAATGAAAGCAAACAAAAAAGTGCCAGCCCTGTACTCTTTTAATCAAATAAAAGTTATTTAAGCTCAGATTTCTCAAAGTGATTAAAGTTTTCCTTTATAGATTCTTACATCTCATATATTACTCCATCTTCTCTATGAGATGTTGATACAGGGCTCATGATCAAACCTGAACGAACCATCACTGTCAGGCAAAGAATCAATTAAANNTTTTTCGAGACAGTCTTTCTCTGTGGTTTTGGAGCCTGTCCTGGAACCAGCTCTTGTAGACCAGGCTGGTCTTGAACTCACAGAGATCCTCCTGCCTCTGACTCCCAAGTGCTGGGATTAAAGGCGTGTGCCACCACCGCCTGGCTCAATTAAAAATATTTTGTCTTCCTTTGGAAAATGCTGAATGATTTAACATCCACGATTTAATATTCACTTGTTAATATTTGTATCAAAGTGACACTTTCCACTCAGACTATCGGCCATTAGATAATGAACAATAACATCCAATATCTCTTTTTTAAGGTTTCTGCTAGATACTTTGTCCATTCGAGGGGTTCCAAACAGCTATAGAAAACAGATTAATTCTTTTACTCAGTGCTGCATAGTTTCAGTGAGAAAACATAAAAACTTAAATATATAATAAAAGTTTGATTTTTATTGGTAACAAAATGTATTGTCTTCTAAAGACAGTACTTTTGTTGCAGGGAGTATTCTTGTAGCCTTTCAGACTAATTAGAATTCATTTACATATTCTTTATCTGGTCATCTTTCAATTAACATCTTTTCTAATGACCTTTTCTTCACTCATGACTAACTCAAAGACTTGATTTTTCCTATAAAATTTCTTTAAATAAAAAGCATTTTTTTTCTGAATAAACACTTCCTAAGAATAAATGATGGACTAACTAGAAAGAAGGCACTGATTACAGTAAACTTACATGCAGTGCTGGAAACACATTTTCCAAATTCCGAAGTAGATGTCATCAACTAGGAGGGATATTTCTTTTGCTTATGAGTGTACAAGAATTAGAAGTGTGTTTGGGATATTGTTTTGATCAACTTTATTTGTTTATGTAAGAGGACATAGCAACTGCAGGAAAACATCTCATGCCATGCCTGAAAGGAAAAATACAAGTATAATGAAAATCATGTGTTTACGTGCACTGCACTGTGAATTATGAAGAAAAATAAACACCTACACATAAATTATCCTTGAATCAAAGATATTTAAATATGCAAAGCACTGAAAACTTAGTTCAACCTACTTGACTGAAAGCTTTGGCTGTTCTTATTCTAGATCATTCAGCTTTCCAAACCTATCTCAGGAAAACTATAGTAATGTCTAATACTATCTGATAATTTATGAGATGTTTTGATTCAACATTATTCTCTGACTTACAGATAGTTTTAGTTAGGCTGTCTTGCTGCTGTGACTGAATATCATGACCAAGAGCAATTTGAGAAGGAAAGTTTTTTTCTTTCTTTCTTTTTTTTTTTTTTTTTGACTACACTTGCAGATCATATTCTAATATTCTATCATGGAGGAAAGTCAGGACCAGAACTCAAGGAAGGAACCTGGATGCAGGAACGGAACTAGAAATTGTGGAGGAATGCTGTTTACTGACTTGCCCTCCATGACTTGCTCTGCCTGTTTTCTTATATGCCCTCCTACTACCTACTCACCCAAGGGCAGCACTGGCCACAGTGATCCATGCCTTCCTACATCAACTACCAAGGAAGAAAATGCCCATAAGCTTGCCCAAAGATCAACCTTGTAGGAGCATTTCTCAGTTGAGGTTCCCTCTTCCATGTTTATTCTAGCTTTGCATCATGGTAACAAAAAACTAACAAAAACATAAGTGAATCTAGTTTGTTACCAATTGTCAGAAGGAAATTTCTGTTGGGTTTATTGGGGGCTTGTATGTGGTCAGGACAAAAAACAGCAAAACAACAAAAACAGCAACAACAAAACAAAAAATATATATTGACAATGTCTTTCAGTACCATATATACGTGAAGACCTACTAGAAGAAAAAAAAAGTATATTTCTCTCTTGGAAGAGATGCAAAGATGGCATTTGATATAATCTTTAGTTTACGACAGAGTGTTGAGCTTGATGAAAGTATGAGAGAATTAATATGATTAATAATAAGGAAAAAAACCTAGTAAAATAGAAGTCCTCACTCATTTTCAGCCAGTTTAATATACAGAATTTGACAAATAGGAAATTACCAGCAAGATGAATCTGAAACCTTTATGAATTTCTTCTTAACCACTTATTATGAAAGTGGGAAGAATGTATCCTAGTGTTTTAAAGTTACAAAGAATGTTGTCTGTATATTCTTTTGCTTAGAAATGCCATGCCATCTATCTATTGGTTATGAAAAGTGATACCTATTGCTGCTCTTTAAGATCTTGTTATTAGTGTAAAGTTTATATAGCTCATCTTGAAATTTTTCTATAATGCCGTTTTAGCCCTATCGAGTAGTTTAATATTTCAACAATACTGGGAAAATTGCAGTGCACATTATTTCTCTGACATCAATTAATCATGGTTCTTATTATTCAAAGTTGGCTGTACATTTTACATTCCAAACAAAGTCAAATAGTTGATTTCAGTTTGAAGACATTAATCAGATGTATTCATTACTATTCAAATAAAAAGTTGGGTGGCTAATGAACCATATTGTGAAAATAAAGATTTGAGTTAGGGATTTTCTCAGACTCAAACATCACCTTTATTGAGTTATGATAAGCACAAGCTAACAAGAATCTCACTTGACAAAATTCACGTCGGTGATTCTTTGTAGTGAATGTAGATGTCAAACATGCTAATCCAGAAAAACTGTCAAGAACTTTAAATCTAATCTGCAGACTTGCAGTTCATCATTATAGTTTAGTGTCTTTCACAGGTCGAAATTCTCTTATACCTTTGAAATTATTATTTCTATTCTGCAGCATTTTACTCTAAGTATCTTTTTCAAGTTAATTGCTCTAGTTATGTTTGCCTCAAAAAGCAATAACATATATGATTTTTCTTTGACTTAAAATTTTAATTACCTACTGTGTTCTAGGTGACAGGATAATTGTTGATTTTATAGTGATGAATATTTTGTTTTTAAATTAAATGACTCGTGGTTATGTATTTAAAGCAATAATCAGGCACTAATTTTAAAAAATGTCTTAATCAAAATGAAGTCATACACTTTTGATCTAAAAAGTTATAAAATGTATAAATAAATCAAAATTTCCATAAATCCACTAATAAGATAATCATGACTCTTATTCATGTATATTTATAAAGTATTATGCTTGAATTCATTTATAATTTAAATTTTTATGATTTACCATTCTTATGATTATGTTTCATTTCAATTGAAAAAGTTATATCCTTTTTAAAGTCTAAATATCATTTTTATTTAACTTATTGATAACTTATTTTTATGTTACTTTTTATTGGGACAATTAGATAATTTCCACTATAATGCCATTAGTTGGCATTATATATATATTTGTGATTGAGTAATTTTTAATATACATTAATAAAATTGGAAATAAATCAGTACTTTCTGTAAAATCCCTGATTTTATCAATTAAGTTACTTGATTTAATGAGGTCAATTCAGGAATAATTAAAATTTGAAATAATGGATCCAGTGTTATATTTTGATAGGCTTTTGAATGTTTTTCTGACCTCAAGTAATTTCTGTTTTTAATATGTAATCTAATTGCCTATGTTTTGACTTCATTATTTAAGGAACATATAATGTTATTCAAGTGGAACACATATTAACCCTTCAGCACCTAAATTTGGACGGGTCTAGTAGAACAATTTTAGTTACTTAGTTACCATTGGACATGATACTTTATAAGCAATGCATTGCTACAGGAAAAAGGGATGCTAGGGAAAAAGGAGTTAACATTTGCCATACTGTGATCTCAAGGAAGATGCTTCATGCTAAAGTATAAGGGAGGTGGGTCTTTTGGGAAATGAAGCTTCAGAACAATTATGAATATTGTAGTCTAATAAGTAACAGAAGACAAAATTTCTTCACTTTATACTATTTGAAAGGCCAATATTGCAAATGAAGATAGTTTTACCCATTTATAAGCACTGTATTTTTTGTTCAGAGTTTTGGCCTATTGGCCTATAAAGTCTAACTAAATATTTTGCAAATACACAGATTAAAAGAAATGTGAAAAGATGGAACTATGAAAAAGTCTTAGGAGGTGCTTTGTTTTTATTGAAATGGATGCATAATTTTAAATACAAAGTTAAAAATAGCATTTCTTTCATGTTTTGAGGTAGAGGTTAAAGGCAGATTTAATTTAAATTTTAAATTTAATTTTTCCCATTTATTTATTCACTTAGTGTACCAGTTCACAACCTGTGGATTGTGACCCTCTTGAATGCTGCATATCATATATTCGGCATATATAAGATATTTGCATTACAGTTCTTTTTTATTTTTTTAATTTATTTATTGATTAAAGATTTCTGCTTCCTCCCCACCACCGCCACCCATTTCCCTCCGCTTCCCCGGGTCAAGTCGCCCTCCCTCATAAGCCCAAAGAGCAATCAGGGTTCCCTGACCTGTGGGAAGTCCAAGGACCACCCACCTCCATCCAGGTCTAGTAAGGTGAGCATCCAAACTGCCTAGGCTCCCACAAAGCCAGTATGTGCAGTAGGATCAAAAACCCATTGCCATTGTTCTTGAGGTCTCAGTAGTCCTCATTGTTCGCCATGTTCAGCAAGTCTGGTGTTATCCCATGATTTTTCAGACCCGGGCCAGCTGGCCTTGGTGAGTTCCTGATAGAACATCCCCATTGTCTCAGTGTGTGGGTGCACCCCTCGGTCCTGAGTTCCTTGCTCGTGCTCTCTCTCCTTCTGCTCCTGATTTGGACCTTGAGATTTCAGTCCGGTGCTCCAATGTGGGTGTCTGTCTCTGTCTCCTTTCAACGCCTGATGAAGGTTAATATTCAGGAGGATGCCTATATGTTTTTCTTTGGGTTCACCTTCTTATTTAGCTTCTCTAGGATCAAAAATTATAGGTTCAATGGGCACAGGAGAACACTTCCTACGAATAATCCCAGCAGCACAGTCACTAAGGGCATCATTGAATAAATGGGACCTCCTGAGACTGAGAAGCTTCTGTAAAGTAAAGGACACTGTCACTAAGACAAAAAGGCAACCCACTGACTGGGAGAAGATCTTCACCAACCCTGTAACTGATGAAGGTCTGATCTCCAAAATATATAAAAAACTCAAGAAACTAGACTGTAAAAGGCTAATCAACCCAATTATAAAATGGGGCACAGAGCTGAACAGAGAATTCTCAACAGAAGTTCAAATGGCCAAAAGACACTTAATGTCATGCTGAACCTCCTTAGTGATCAAAGAAATGAAAAACAACTTTGAAATACCATCTTACACCTGTCATAATGGCTAAAATCAAAACCACCAATGGTAGCTTTTGCTGGAGAGCGTGTGGAGAAAGGGGTACCCTCATCCATTGCTGGTGGGAATGCAAACTTGTGCAACCACTTTGGAAAGCAGTGTGGCGGTTTCTCAGGAAATTAGGGATCAACCTACCCCTGGACCCAGGAATACCACTCTTGGGAATATACCTAAGAGATGCCCTATCATACAACAAAAGTATATGTTCAACTATGTTCGTAGCAACATTGTTTGTAATAGCCAGGACCTGGAATCAACCTAGATGCCCTTCAATGGAAGAATGGATGAAGAAAGTGTGGAATATATACATATTAGAGTACTACTCAGCAGTAAAAAACAATGATTTCTTGAATTTTGCATACAAATGGACAGAAATAGAAAACACTATCCTGAGTGAGGTAACCCAGACCCAAAAAGATGAACATGGGATGTACTCACTCATATTTGGTTGCACTACAGTTCTTAACAGAAGTGAAATTATAGTTATGAATTAACAATGAAATAATATTGTGGTTAGTGGTCACCACAACATGAGAAACTGTATTAAATGGTCACAGTATTAGAAAGTGTGAGAAACAATGACATAGTGCCTTTATTTGTTACTATTATTAGTATCCTTTTTAATTTGCTTAGATAAAGACTATAAAATTAACCGTACATAAAGAAGTTTCATGACTGAATGCTAGGTATAAATGGGAACTTTAAAAATTCCAGATAATCATTGTGGTTTTGTGTGCTTATATTATGATATAGTAATTTGCAGTTTGTTAAATGGAGCATGTGATCTTTGTAAGTATAAGAAATAAGACCAAGGAAGGGTAATGTTGGGTCATGCGAAAGGACTAAAAGCAGACAGAAGGACATACAACTTTGGTTTTTTTTTTTTTCCCATTTATTTATTTTTTAAAGATTTCTATCTTTTCCCCACCACCGCCTCCCATTTCCCTCCCCCTCCCCTAATCAAGTCCCCCTCCCTTGTCAGCCCAAAGAGCAATCAGGGTTCCTTGCCCTGTGGGAAGTCCAAGGACCACCCACCTCCATCCAGGTCTAGTAAGGTGAGCATCCAAACTGCCTAGGCTCCCACAAAGCCAGTATGTGTAGTAGGATCAAAAACGCATTGCCATTGTTCTTGAGTTCTCAGTAGTCCTCATTATTCGCCATGTTCAGCAAGTCTGGTGTTATCCTAGGCTTTTTCAGACACAGGCCAGCTGGCCTTGGTGAGTTCCTGATAGAACATCCCCATTGTCTCAGTGTGTGGGTGCACCCCTCGCAGTCCTGAGTTCCTTGCTCGTGCTC